>NC_060187.1:68502276-68719776 GCF_021184085.1 Oncorhynchus gorbuscha | reverse complement strand
AAGATTAATTTGGATCAGCACAGACAGCATGGCGAGAGAGGACGCTCGGAATAAGCATGACTTCACAAAAATCATCGGACTGTTCAGCGTGGTCACGTTGCTGACTTTTCAAGGTAAGAAGAACATATTTCAAAAACCACCATGGACATTCACCAGCAGCCCAAGCGAATTGTTATCTTATACTTTTACCACGGTTCATTTGGTTGCGTTACCTGCCGGGGAGGTTTCAGTTACGATCCAATCAACGTTCAGGTGTACACTAGGTCTTGACATGTTTTTTACGATAACATGTTCCTTCTTACGGTTGTGAAATAAATTATTAATAAACAGTCTACTTGTCCCTAACTAATTTGACTAGACTATTTTCTGACCGTGACACTCCCTCGGTAACTTGAGTTTCGGCGTAAAGTAGGCTACGCGGTGTTTTTGCTAAAGGTGTGGTTCAGATGGCAATCAAAGTATATATTTTTCTTCCTGGTGCCAGCAGGTGCATCGTCACTTGTTCTTTTCCAAATACAACCCTAGCGCTGTTGCGTGTCCTTGATCCTCTTTCCCCAGGACCACGCTTCTCCTTCAATTCCTTACGTCCCCCTGCGCCTTTTCTTTCCTCTATCTGACACATCATCCTCGATTAGTGCCAGTTCACAACACATACATTGGGTTTGAAATAGCTTTTAATGTAAACAGTGCAGCAACAGGGTGTAGCCTACTTGCCACCAACGTCATAAAGTGATTGAGGCTGCAGAGTCGCATTTGATAGAGTCCTTGTGGCCTGTGTATTTTAAATAAACACCTGTGCCCAGATCCATATATAATACCCGAGGGATGTGGTATATGGCTAATATACCACGGCTAAGGGCTGTTTTCACACGACGCAACGCGGAGTGCCTGGATACAGCCCTTATAAGACAACTAGACCGCCATCGCACGCAGCCTACACCACAAACCCCTAAGGTGGTTTATTGCTATTATAAACTGGTTACCAACTTAATTAGAGAAGTAAAAATACATGTTTGTCATACCCTTGGTATACAGCCACGGATTTCAGACAATCAGCATTCAGGGCTCAAACCACCCAGTTTATGATTAGTTGGACCAACTGAGAATATTGAATATTGTTCTAATTCAAGACATTCAGTTACATAGTATTGTTTAAATATTCACCATATCATGTTAAAGGGAAAATCCACTCAGACTATCTTTTGGTATTTTTTTCCTAGGTGTTTTTCATGTCAGCAGTCAGGTTTAAGGATATAGGACATAGTGTCACCAGCCACAAAACCATGATGATGCATTTTGCATCATATGATGTATTTTGCATCTGCATGATATGTCCGGTGACACTGTGCTTCTTGAAAGTCCAATATTTTCAGTACTTTACCCCTGACATGCAAAACATTTTGGGACTGCATCAACAATGGACTAATGGAAGAAAAACACATCTAAATTAGAGTTTGAGTGGGTTTTGGGCTGACATGGCTGCCATAGAATGTTGTTGTGTCATGTAAATGCATCATAATACTCATTCTAGACATTCAGTTTAATAGTCTTAAAAAATATTCCCCCCTTAATGTCAGTGGGGAGCGAACATGGCTAATAAAAAGGAAAACACCGCACACTGCTGTTCATGTTCCCAGGTGATAAAAAATAGGCTATATTAGGCTATATTTAACTTTTCAACCTCTCCACTCCTTCAACTTTTGGCGTCACACTTGCATATAAAGATCAAAAGATGTTGGTAATGTATTTGCTGTATTCAGAAGGTTAATTTATTCAGGTGTGGTAGGCTTCGAGCTCAGGTGTGTAGATTCTCTCCCTATACTTGCAGAGTGATCAGGCAAGTTAGCCCAAACAAATGTACATCTCTATATTCATTTATTTGTAGTTGCAATTTAATCCAGACCTCTATATTTTTTCTTTTCCCATGGACAAAAAAGTCAACACTGTCTAAGGAAACTTTAGTGCCACAGAAAGAGAGGGTAGTGGCCTACTGCCTGCTGTAGTTGGTTTAATTAAAAAATAATCATAATTCAACCTTTATTTAACTATGCAAGTCACTTAAGAACAAATTCTTATTTTACAATGGTGGCCTACCCCGGCCAAACCCTAACCCGTACGACGCTGGTCCATTTGTGTGCCGCTGGTCCATTTGTGTGCCGCACTATTTTATGAAAAACTCATATGACGCTGGTCCATTGGTGTGCCGCACTATGAGACTCCCAATCACAGCCGGTTGTGATACAGCCCGGGATCAACCCCGGGGTCTGTAGTAATGCGGTGCCTTAGACCGCTGCGTCACTCGGGAGCATTGTTGTTCATAACACAATAATAATAATAATATCATCTGGCCCAGAAATGTATTTTATTTTCTGATTTATTTATGGTGTGGACCTTTTTCAGCCCAAATCCAGAACATCTAGTGATTTATTTATGGTGTGGACCTTTTTCAGCTCAAATCCATTTTTACATAACATCTAGTGATTTATTTATGGTGTGGACCTTTTTCAGCCCAAATCCATTTTTACAGAACATCTAGTGATTTATTTATGGTGTGGACCTTTTTCAGCCCAAATCCATTTTTACAGAACATCTAGTGATTTATTTATGGTGTGGACCTTTTTCAGTCCAAATCCATTTTTACATAACATCTAGTGATTTATTTATGGTGTGGACCTTTTTCAGCCCAAATCCATTTTTACAGAACATCTAGTGATTTATTTATGGTGTGGACCTTTTTCAGTCCAAATCCATTTTTACAGAACATCTAGTGATTTATTTATGGTGTGGACCTTTTTCAGCTCAAATCCATTTTTACAGAACATCTAGTGATTTATTTATGGTGTGGACCTTTTTCAGCCCAAATCCATTTTTACAGAACATCTAGTGATTTATTTATGGTGTGGACCTTTTTCAGCTCAAATCCATTTTTACATAACATCTAGTGATTTATTTATGGTGTAGACCTTTTTCAGCCCAAATCCATTTTTACAGAACATCTAGTGATTTATTTATGGTGTGGACCTTTTTCAGCCCAAATCCATTTTTACAGAACATCTAGTGATTTATTTATGGTGTGGACCTTTTTCAGCCCAAATCCATTTTTACAGAACATCTAGTGATTTATTTATGGTGTGGACCTTTTCAGCCCAAATCCATTTTTACAGAACATCTAGTGATTTATTTATGGTGTGGACCTTTTTCAGCCCAAATCCATTTTTACAGAACATCTAGTGATTTATTTATGGTGTGGACCTTTTCAGCCCAAATCCATTTTTACAGAACATCTAGTGATTTATTTATGGTGTGGACCTTTTTCAGCCCAAATCCATTTTTACAGAACATCTAGTGATTTATTTATGGTGTGGACCTTTTTCAGCCCAAATCCATTTTTACAGAACATCTAGTGATTTATTTATGGTGTGGACCTTTTTCAGCCCAAATCCATTTTTACAGAACATCTAGTGATTTATTTATGGTGTGGACCTTTTTCATTTTTTACAGAACATCTAGTGATTTATTTATGGTGTGGACCTTTTCAGCCCAAATCCATTTTTACAGAACATCTAGTGATTTATTTATGGTGTGGACCTTTTTCAGCCCAAATCCATTTTTACAGAACATCTAGTGATTTATTTATGGTGTGGACCTTTTTCAGCCCAAATCCATTTTTACAGAACATCTAGTGATTTATTTATGGTGTGGACCTTTTTCAGCCCAAATCCATTTTTACAGAACATCTAGTGATTTATTTATGGTGTGGACCTTTTTCAGCCCAAATCCATTTTTACAGAACATCTAGTGATTTATTTATGGTGTGGACCTTTTTCAGCCCAAATCCAGAACATCTAGTGATTTATTTATGGTGTGGACCTTTTTCAGCCCAAATCCATTTTTACAGAACATCTAGTGATTTATTTATGGTGTGGACCTTTTTCAGCCCAAATCCATTTTTACAGAACATCTAGTGATTTATTTATGGTGTGGACCTTTTTCAGCCCAAATCCATTTTTACAGAACATCTAGTGATTTATTTATGGTGTGGACCTTTTCAGCCCAAATCCATTTTTCCAGCCAAATCTAAATTTATGGTGTGGACCTTTTTCAGCCCAAATCCATTTTTACAGAACATCTAGTGATTTATTTATGGTGTGGACCTTTTCAGCCCAAATCCATTTTTACAGAACATCTAGTGATTTATTTATGGTGTGGACCTTTTTCAGCCCAAATCCATTTTTACAGAACATCTAGTGATTTATTTATGGTGTGGACCTTTTTCAGCCCAAATCCATTTTTACAGAACATCTAGTGATTTATTTATGGTGTGGACCTTTTTCAGCCCAAATCCATTTTTACAGAACATCTAGTGATTTATTTATGGTGTGGACCTTTTTCAGCCCAAATCCATTTTTACAGAACATCTAGTGATTTATTTATGGTGTGGACCTTTTTCAGCCCAAATCCATTTTTACAGAACATCTAGTGATTTATTTATGGTGTGGACCTTTTTCAGCCCAAATCCATTTTTACAGAACATCTAGTGATTTATTTATGGTGTGGACCTTTTTCAGCCCAAATCCATTTTTACAGAACATCTAGTGATTTATTTATGGTGTGGACCTTTTTCAGCCCAAATCCATTTTTACAGAACATCTAGTGATTTATTTATGGTGTGGACCTTTTCAGCCCAAATCCATTTTTACAGAACATCTAGTGATTTATTTATGGTGTGGACCTTTTTCAGCCCAAATCCATTTTTACAGAACATCTAGTGATTTATTTATGGTGTGGACCTTTTTCAGCCCAAATCCATTTTTACATAACATCTAGTGATTTATTTATGGTGTGGACCTTTTTCAGCCCAAATCCATTTTTACAGAACATCTAGTGATTTATTTATGGTGTGGACCTTTTTCAGCCCAAATCCATTTTTACAGAACATCTAGTGATTTATTTATGGTGTGGACCTTTTTCAGTCCAAATCCATTTTTACAGAACATCTAGTGATTTATTTATGGTGTGGACCTTTTTCAGCCCAAATCCATTTTTACATAACATCTAGTGATTTATTTATGGTGTGGACCTTTTTCAGCCCAAATCCATTTTTACAGAACATCTAGTGATTTATTTATGGTGTGGACCTTTTTCAGCCCAAATCCATTTTTACAGAACATCTAGTGATTTATTTATGGTGTGGACCTTTTTCAGCCCAAATCCATTTTTTACAGAACATCTAGTGCAATTAAGGGGAATGAAAACCGTGGCAAACAAAACAAAAGGTTCATATTTACCAGGGAAAATGCTGATTTAACCAGTTCAAGTGTACACAGCTCCCTCTTCACTTTATTGATTTTACAGAAAGAGCCTCTTACACGACAATGTTCGGGCCTTGTTTGTGTGGGTTTTTTTTGCGGGAGAATGGTTGTTGGAAAATGTTTTTTGTTCTCTGCTTAAGCCAAGAAAATCTTGTTTTTAAGGATATGACCATACATAGTTTCAATAGCTTAGTAGAGGAAGGTAGGCTTAGTTCAGTTGTCATCCATTTCAATTTAATATAGTCTCATAACCCAGCTTACAGTGTAATAACAGGGAGTTAAATTTGTTTTTAATTAAGGTAGGCTTCTATAGTATGAAAACAATCAATAAAAGACATGTAGTAGAGAATGGAGGGGATTCCACTTTGAGCCCAAAAACGACACTGTAATACCCCCTAACGAGGTGCAGGTCCTATGTGGGTCAGGAGGGCTTGAACCCCGTTGCCATGGTGTTTTATATTGAAATAGGGCTATGGGGTCAGCTGTGACTGGTTATGTTGTCTTTACGGCTGAGTAAACGGCGTGTGAGAGTGACTGGTGGGCTGGCAGGGTCTGGAGAGAGAGCAGGCTACAGTCGCACGCTTTTGGAAGAAGAGAGAAATGTGACATTAGGCCAAATTGACTTTGTGCAGTGACCAGCAGTGAAGACACTTGAGATCCTCCTGATGGGTCTCTTCAGCCATTTGGGAACAGGTGGCTTCTTTAGAATGATGCAGAGACGGTGCAGGCTGAGGATTGTGTTTCAGAGTCAGTCCATTGGTTGGTAGGTCAGTTGGTTTATAGGACTGAATGAACAACTGATTGTTCCACCATCACTTGAGCTCCCTCCCTCCCTCCCTCCCTCCCTCCCTCCCTCCCTCCCTCCCTCCCTCCCTCCCTCCCTCCCTCCCTCCCTCCCGCCTGCCAGACCCAGTACATACAGGGGCCCTTGTTCTCTTGTCGTTCATGTTCCTGTGTGAGTGATGTTAGTTATTGGTTTATTCAAACACACTCCCTCCTCTCCCCCTCGCTCTGTCCTCAAGGCCACGCTGTTTATGGGTGTCTGAGAGGGGGAGGAGGAGAGAAAGATGTGAGGAGCCTAACGGATAAAATAATGTGAAATGTTATTTTTAGAGGAATGGGAGAATATAATTGAAACATTCTTATCTAAATCAATGTTTCTTCCCAGACAAACACAGCAAAAACAACATTGCAGAAATAGACTAGTCTTATTTCAAATTGGAAAAGCAACCTTTTTTTGAATGTGTGAACTTTTCAATGAATGTCTGTATGCTCCAGGTGTTATGTTAATGAGGTGTCCTTGCCCCTCCGCTATAGAGCTGCAAATGCCATGGGGATTGGGAGAAGGTCAGGTGTGTGTTCATTAGTCTTGCTTTGACTGCTTTTAGTATGGATTCATCACTGGCCCTGTCTCTCTCTCACTCTCTCTTACTCTCTCTCTCACTCTCACTCTCTCTTACTCTCTCTCACTCTCTCTCACTCTCTCACTCTCTTACTCTCTCACTCTCTCTCTCACTCTCACTCTCTCTTACTCTCTCACTCTCTCTCTCACTCTCACTCACTCTCACTCTCTCTCACTCACTCACTGCAGGGCCTGTTTAGCGTAGATCAATAGTTGCCCTCATCACCAGTAAACCTCAGTTGATTCAGACATAAATGTGTGTTTTTAGTTTACAGCCCAATGGAGTCGTGAATGTAATACCAAGTGTGTGTGTGTAGACGGTGCCCAACACCTGTGGCCCTGACTCTGCTGCCTCCATGGAATTCTAATTCTATCCTCATTTTATGGCAGTTTATAACAGTTCATCAATGAACCACATTCCACATAGAATGAAAAGACCTACTACAGTAAGTCAAGCCATAGAGCTTATTGATGCATGTGTGCGTCTATAATCAATGCATGTGGAGAGACAGTTATTTTCTCTGTGGACATATTTTCTTTAAATCAAAGGCCAGACGAGGTTGTTGTTGATTTAACAAACATCATTAGACAATATGGATAGTTCTAGAGAGTGTGAGAGAGAGAGATCAGCAACCGTACTTGTCACTGAATTGTACGTTTTGCTGTTGGATTGGGATGCAGGAGGAATAATTGTCAACACACCGCTAGCTAGTGATAAATGAGGGCGTGTAACCTGAGGCTATGCTGTGTAGGGCCAGTGTACCCCATTTAGTCGACTGGACGATGGTTTGATTGTTCAGACAAGCAGTGGCAAATATGTTAAATGTACCTGTCTGATTCACGGCTGTCTCAGTGGACTAATCTATTGCGGAGGCTGCGGTGTGACACTGGTGTGCCATCCAGTAGTACATTTACTGTTAATTCCCATTTCTAATCTACAATGTTTGGTAATTACTGTTAATGTATTATCATTACTACTACAGTCTTGTCATTGGAGGAATGGACACATTGTAGAGTGTACATCCTAGGCTACACTTGAGAGTTTTGGTTTATTTCATTCCATTTACGAGTTATCCATTTATTCAGTGTCTTTTGTGTGGAGCACCTTGTCAATCTTGAGTAAGGACACCCACCTGATTGTACATAGAAGTAGGCCTAGGCTCCCTGGCCTACATGCAAATGTAGTCTTATAGATGTCACCATTTTGGGATCTGATAGCCTACTATTTCTGTTTGTCTTAACTCACCATCACTGTGTAGCTTCTCAAAGTAATTTAAGGTATTAGTTCTTTTCTTCCTGACATTGATTTTGAGATGTATACTTTATTCTAAATGATTTGAAACTGTTCCATGAAACGGTTTATATGGAAATCATAATTGGCACGCAGATCAGTAGAAATGGTACGATAAGTTGACATTACAAATGGAAAAGGATGCCGACCACTGGTGTCGCCTATTACCGGAAACTTTAGGAGCCTAATGGCAGAATCTGCAAAGAGCAGTAGGCAGTCATTTGTCTTAATTTTTAATTGTAGTAGCCTACATATACAGTGCCTTCAGAAAGTATTCAGACCCATTGACCTTTTCCACATTTTGTTACGTTACAGCCTTATTCTAAAATGGATTAGATCGTTTACACACAATACCCCATAATGACAAAGCAAAAGCAGGTTTTATACATTTTTGCAAATGTATAAAATAAACTGAAATATCACATTTACATAAGTATTCAGACTCTTTACTCAGTACTTTGTTGAAGCACCTTTGGCAGCGATTACAGCCTCGAGTCTTCTTGGGTACGATGCTACAAGCTTGGCACACCTGTATTTGGAGAGTTTCTCCCATTATTCTCTGCAGATCCTCTCAAGCTCTATCAGGTTGGATGGGGAGAGTAGCTGCATAGCTATTTTTGGGTCTCTCCAGAGATGTTAGATCAGGTTCAAGTCCGGGCTCTGGCCGGGCCATTCAAGGACATTCAGAGACTTGTCCTGAAGCCACACCTGCACACCTGGCTGTGTGCTTAGGGTTGTTGTCCTGTTGAAGATTAACCTTTGCCCCAGTCTGAGGTCCTGATCGTTCTGGAGCAGGTTTTCATCAAGGATCTCTCAGTACTTTGCTCCGTTCATCTTTCCCTCGATCCTGACTCGTCTCCCAGTCCCTGTCCACGATGAGGTCTTACAGAGATCCCCACTGGGAGTGTTTGTGTTTGCCTGGCAGTGTTGCCAGATTGGGGGCCTTCCATCCAATCAAAGGGAGAAGAATTAGAACCCCCTCCCCCCTTTTTAAGGAATGCCAAATGCCACTAAGATGAATGGGAGTGGAAGGGTTTACAAAAACATAGCTCTGCTGAGGTCATTGGGGGTCATATTTGAGTAAAAGTAAAGATACCTTTTAACAGAAAATGACAAAAGTGAAAGTCACCCAGTAAAATCCTACTTGAGTAAGTCTAAAAGTATTTGGTTTTAACTATCTAAAGTAAAAAATAATTTCAAATTCCTTATTTATGCCAGATCAGAGACTGACGGGATCACCAGGGATGTTGTCTTGATAAATGTGTGATTCAACCATTTTCCTGCTCTGCTAAGCATTCAAAATGGGTGTCAGGGAAAATGTATGGAGTTAAAAGAACAATATTTTCTTAAGGAATGTAGGGAAGTAAAAGTAGACAAAAATCTAAAGTACAGAAACCCCAAAAAACCACTTCAGTACTTTACACCACTGGGCCCCATCCACCAACCAAAGCACTAGCACTATGCTGCTGGTTAAGGGGGCTGAGAGGGGGTGGGGGGTAGTAGGGCCTAGAGGGGTGGGTACAGTTAGAATGCAGGGGGCAGCGTTAGTGGGGGATGACATCATACTTTTAAATTCCTCACAGTGGCTACTTGGCACAGGGATAAGGGGATTTGGAGGAGAGGGATAGGGGGGCAGGATCTGCTCATTTTGTAATTTAGCATCATCCCTCTGACACAGTGACACCCAGCTATCATTGATGGAGTTGGGCCAATTATCTCTAACCTTTCTCTCTTCTTAACATCTTTCTCCTCACACACTTCTCGTCTTTCCCTCTCTCACCTTCCTCCTTCTCCATCTGTAAAATCCTCTGTCTTGACACTCAGCAGATGTGTATGGCATTTGATGTCTTGACATTGTCCAAGCTATACACATGGACAGACACGCGTTTCCGTTGTCATTAGCAGTCACCTTAATGTGTCCAGAGCGTGGTCTGTGTTATTGATCCTGTATCGATCAGGTTCCATATGTTTTATTGAACAGATGTAGGTCTCGCGCTGACTGCTCTCGGTCTGTGTGTCCAAGTCAGTTTGACAGTGACCACCACTCTCTCCTGTTATCTCTCCCTTTTTTTCATAGTGTGTTGTATGTTATGTGTGATGTCACAACCTCTCACTTGTTTTTCTCTGCATCTCTGTACAGCTCACTTTGAGAAGGTCATGTCAAAATCACACTTACCAGCCTGTCTGGACAGACAGAGGCGGGGCTGGGGGAGGATATTTACTTAGTTGTGACAGGACCTTGTTTACGGTGACACTCCCAAGACCCAACCACGTCATCACATTCTACTCTGGGCTGTTGATGGTGAAGAATTTAATGTCCCAGTTATCACTCCTTCTTCCCAAAGTGTGCACTTGTTCCCTTCCCTGATTGGAAATGACTGGTATAAGAAATGTGGTGTAAACTCCCATTACCCCATGCCTCCACCATTACCCCATGCCTCCACCATTACCCCATGCCTCCACCAATCCAATGCTTTTAGATTGCTGGGAAGTAGTTATTTAAAGCAGGAGAGAGGACACACCGTGTTACTGGGCTACAGGCAGGGAAGTGGGACTTTATTTAGTGTGGGACATTTTATCAGAGATAAGAGTGGAGCAGGAACAGACCATTCAGTTATGTTTAAATGGTTCAAGACAAAACAGATATTACACAGTGTGTTGTCTTCTATTTCCTCATGTTCTTCTGAATCTCTGAAACATCAAAGTGAAGATGGCCGTCGGCAGACTGCATTTCTGATTAGTCACAACACACTGACGCCCACAGCTATTAACCTTACCAGCTCGGTTTGGCTTGTTCTGTGTGTATCCCAAATGGCTCCATATATAGTGTACTCATTTTAACCAGAGCCCTTTGGGTCCTAGTCAAGTGTGCACGATATCGGGAATAAGGTGCCATTTGAGATGTCACCTCTGTCAATTATAGTGTAGTTATGCAACTGCCAAAGACCAGCCTATCTGAATGATCACCATTGAGATTCATTGCAGCCACCAGGACTGGTAGAAAGCAGAATAGGAGGAGACTGGAGTGACAGGTTGGCCTTTTCCTCTCACTGGGTTTTGTCAACAGGGTGTACCAAAGTGTTTGTTTACTACAGAGAGAGTCTTGGCACTTCATCTAAATAGAATTATGTGTTGAATCAGCCCCCCCCCCCCCACACACACACACACTATAGCTGATCCCATCCTTCTTACACTGCCACAGTGGGGTCTCTGATTCCTATTCCTCTATCCTTCTGCCCTCTGTCAGCCCTCTAACTAATTAATCCAATCTACCTCCTGTAGCTCTATCCCACCCTCTCTCTCTTTGCTCTTCTTTCTCCATCTCTCTCCCTCCATGCCTCCTACTTATCTTCTGTCCTCCTCCATCTCACTCTCCCTCCATGCCTCCTACTTATCTTCTGTCCTCCGTCTCACTCTCCCTCCATGCCTCCTATTTATCTTCTATCCTCCTCCGTCTCACTCTCCCTCCATGCCTCCTACTTATCTTCTGTCCTCCTCCGTCTCACTCTCCCTCCATGCCTCCTACTTATCTTCTGTCCTCCTCCATCTCACTCTCCCTCCATGCCTCCTACTTATCTTCTGTCCTCCTCCTCCGTCTCACTCTCCCTCCATGCCTCCTACTTATCTTCTGTCCTCCGTCTCACTCTCCCTCCATGCCTCCTATTTATCTTCTATCCTCCTCCGTCTCACTCTCCCTCCAAGCCTCCTACTTATCTTCTGTCCTCCTCCTCCGTCTCACTCTCCCTCCATGCCTCCTATTTATCTTCTGTCCTCCTCAGTCTCACTCTCCCTCCATGCCTCCTACTTATCTTCTGTCCTCCTCCTCAGTCTCACTCTCCCTCCATGCCTCCTACTTATCTTCTGTCCTCCGTCTCACTCTCCCTCCATGCCTCCTATTTATCTTCTATCCTCCTCCGTCTCACTCTCCCTCCATGCCTCCTACTTATCTTCTGTCCTCCTCCTCCGTCTCACTCTCCCTCCATGCCTCCTATTTATCTTCTGTCCTCCTCAGTCTCACTCTCCCTCCATGCCTCCTACTTATCTTCTGTCCTCCTCCTCCGTCTCACTCTCCCTCCATGCCTCCTATTTATCTTCTGTCCTCCTCCTCCGTCTCACTCTCCCTCCATGCCTCCTACTTATCTTCTGTCCTCCTCCGTCTCACTCTCCCTCCATGCCTCCTATTTATCTTCTGTCCTCCTCCTCAGTCTCACTCTCCCTCCATGCCTCCTACTTATCTTCTGTCCTCCTCCTCCGTCTCACTCTCCCTCCATGCCTCCTATTTATCTTCTGTCCTCCTCCTCCGTCTCACTCTCCCTCCATGCCTCCTACTTATCTTCTGTCCTCCTCCTCCGTCTCACTCTCCCTCCATGCCTCCTATTTATCTTCTGTCCTCCTCCTCAGTCTCACTCTCCCTCCATGCCTCCTACTTCTGTCCTCCTCCTCCGTCTCACTCTCCCTCCATGCCTCCTACTTCTGTCCTCCTCCTCCGTCTCACTCTCCCTCCATGCCTCCTACTTATCTTCTGTCCTCCTCCTCCGTCTTACTCTGCCTCCATGCCTCCTACTTCTGTCCTCCTCCTCCGTCTCACTCTCCCTCCATGCCTCCTACTTCTGTCCTCCTCCTCCGTCTCACTCTCCCTCCATGCCTCCTACTTCTGTCCTCCTCCTCCGTCTCACTCTCCCTCCATGCCTCCTACTTCTGTCCTCCTCCTCCGTCTCACTCTCCCTCCATGCCTCCTACTTATCTCCTCCTCCTCCGTCTCACTCTCCCTCCATGCCTCCTACTTATCTTCTGTCCTCCTCCTCCGTCTCACTCTCCCTCCATGCCTCCTATCTTCTGTCCTCCTCCTCCGTCTCACTCTCCCTCCATGCCTCCTTATCTTCTGTCCTCCTCCTCCGTCTCACTCTCCCTCCATGCCTCCTACTCTTCTGTCCTCCTCCTCCGTCTCACTCTCCCTCCATGCCTCCTACTTCTTCTGTCCTCCTCCTCCGTCTCACTCTCCCTCCATGCCTCCTACTTCTGTCCTCCTCCTCCGTCTCACTCTCCCTCCATGCCTCCTACTTCTGTCCTCCTCCTCCGTCTCACTCTCCCTCCATGCCTCCTACTTCTGTCCTCCTCCTCCGTCTCACTCTCCCTCCATGCCTCCTACTTCTGTCCTCCTCCTCCGTCTCACTCTCTCCCCCTCCCTCCCTCTCTCTCTCAGTCTATGTTGATTTCCTCTGAGTACCTTCTTAACTTCCTCCTCTCTGTAATTTGGTCCTTGTAATTGATCCATCTGTTCAGTAAGCTCCTGTCTTAGTCTGTGCCCCTCTCTCCTTCCGTCCCTCCTTCCCATCATCCCTCTTTCTTTTTTCTCCTTCTCTTTCTCCTTCTCCTTCTCTTTCTCTTTCTCTTTCTCTTTCCTGAGTCACCACTGCCTCATTTCTCCTGCTGTAATTTTAATATCTTTGGTTCCCTTCTTTCTCTGTTCTCTTCTCTCTCTCTCCCCTCTGTTCTATTCCCTCTCTTTCACCTACATCAAGCTTGAAGTTTCTCTTTAAGCCTGTCAGTACAAACTACTCTCTTTGTTGCTTCTTTTCCCTCACTGTTTTGTAATGGTGCCTTTCCTATCAACATGGTGTATTGCTGCCTCTATATTGCAGTCTCTCTCTGCCTCCTAACAATGTTCCTTTTTCTCCCTCCCTCCCCCTCCCTCCCTCCCTCCCTCCCTCCCTCCCTCCCTCCCTCCCTCCCTCCCTCCCTCCCTCCCTCCCTCCCTCCCTCCCTCCCTCCCTCCCTCCCTCCCTCCCTCCCTCCCTCCCTCCCCCTCCCTCCCCCGCTCCTGTCCCAGAAGGCAGTTTTTGAAGGTTAAGTTGCTGCGACATTGCAACAACGTTTCCCAACAATCTTCCCAAGCCCTCTCCCTCCTCCCTCCCTCACCATGGCCTCCCTCCCTCCTCCCTCCCTCCCTCCTCCCTCCCTCCCTCCTCCCTCCTCCTCCCTCCCTCCTCCTCCCTCCCTCACCCTGGCTGCAGAATGGCACTCGGTTGTCCCTCCAACACACACACACACAAAATGTATTCACAGAACCTCAGGCTCAATGGTGGGCTGAATCACAGATTGCCTAGAGAAGGAGGGAGGTTGTGTGAGGGGAAAGCGAGTGAGAGGAAAGGGAAACAGATGTATGGTTTTATCAGGACTAGCATGTCCCACAGTGATGCTGTGGCCACACTCAATCCTCTGAGAACTCCTATTACACTCTCAGGACACTGCTGTGCTGTTACAAGGACTATAGAGCACAATATAAGTATAAGTCTAGCCAGGTCATTTCCCCTAAATGTACCAGCTTGGGTTCTACAGCAGGTTGGATTTGGGGAATTGAACAGCATCATGTCTTTCCTTGATGTGAGATACTTCCATTCATATCAAGTTACTGTTGTACTGTGGGCCAGCCAGCCATTGGTGGGTAAATTATACACTGTTGTTATTGAAACAGGCCTGCCATTGTGTTCCTAGTGAAGTCCCCAGTTCCTCCTTAACTTCCCTGGTTTCCCCTTCCTTCTCCCTCTCTCCCCCATGGTCACTAGTGTCACAGAGCAGCCTGTACCTTGGAACCTCCTCCCTCCCCTCCTCTTCTACCGGGCCAGCTCACCTCCCACATCCCCTCCTCTTCTACCGGGCCAGCTCACCTCCCACATCCCCCTCCTCTTCTACCGGGCCAGCTCACCTCCCACATCCCCTCCTCTTCTACCGGGCCAGCTCACCTCCCACATCCCCTCCTCTTCTACCGGGCCAGCTCACCTCCCACATTCCCCTCCTCTTCTACCGGCCCAGCTCACCTCCCACATCCCCCTCCTCTTCTACCGGGCCAGCTCACCTCCCACATCCCCCTCCTCTTCTACCGGGCCAGCTCACCTCCCACATCCCCCTCCTCTTCTACCGGGCCAGCTCACCTCCCACATCCCCCTCCTCTTCTACCGGGCCAGCTCACCTCCCACATCCCCCTCCTCTTCTACCGGGCCAGCTCACCTCCCACATCCCCCTCCTCTTCTACCGGGCCAGCTCACCTCTCACATCCCCCTCCTCTTCTACCGGGCCAGCTCACCTCCCACATCCCCCTCCTCTTCTACCGGGCCAGCTCACCTCCCACATCCCCCTCCTCTTCTACCGGGCCAGCTCACCTCCCACATCCCCCTCCTCTTCTACCGGGCCAGCTCACCTCCCACATCCCCCTCCTCCTCTTCTACCGGTCAGCTCACCTCCCAGCAGATCCTCCTCTTCTACCGGTGTAGCCCCCCCCCATCCTCTCCTCCTCTTCTGACCGTGCCAGCTCCTCCTCCTCCTCTTCTACCGGGCCAGCTCCTCTCCTCTACCGGGCCAGCTCCTCCCCTCCTCTTCCTTCCTTCCAGCTCACCTGTGTGTCTGTGTGAATGGACAGAGCTGTCTGACTACCCAGCTCCAAGATATGGAAACTCCAAACCAATATTCAACCTCTCTCTCAAATCAAATTTATTGGTCACATAAACGTGTTTAGATAGATGTTATTGCGGGTGTAGTCCCATGCTTGTGCTTCTAGTTCTGACAGTGCAGCAATATCTAACAAGTAATATCTAACAATTTCACCACAAATACCTAATACACATAAATATAAGTGAAGGAGTGGAATAAATAAATATATTGACGTGCAATGTCAGAGCGGCATAGACTAAGATACTGTAGATACAGTATATACATACTGAGTGTTGTAATGCAAGATATGTAAACATTAAAGTGGCTAATGATTTCAGTCTGTATGTAGGCAGCAGCCTCTGTGTTAGTGGTGGCTATTTAACAGTGGTGGCCTTGAGATAGAAGCTGTTTTTCAGTCTCTCAGTCCCAGCTTTGATGCACCTGTACTGACCTCGCCTTCTGGATGATGGCGGAAGTTGGAAATGGAAGTTGGAGGAACAGGTGTAGAAAGTGGCTAGTTGGTGGTAGCACTACTTTGGTTTGTGTGTGTGTGTGGTGTATGTTTAGTTTCTGTGTGTTGGTGTTGGGGGAGGGGGTGTACAGAGCCAGGCATGTCACTGGGATCCCTCCTGTGTGTTGGTGTTGGGGGAGGGGGTGTACAGAGCCAGGCATGTCACTGGGATCCCTCCTGGGTGTTGGTGTTGGGGGAGGGGGTGTACAGAGCCAGGCATGTCACTGGGATCCCTCCTGGGTGTTGGTGTTGGGGGAGGGGGTGTACAGAGCCAGGCATGTCACTGGGATCCCTCCTGGGTGTTGGTGTTGGGGGAGGGGGGTGTACAGAGCCAGGCATGTCACTGGGATCCCTCCTGGGTGTTGGTGTTGGGGGAGGGGGGTGTACAGAGCCAGGCATGTCACTGGGATCCCTCCTGTGTGTTCTGGCCTTGTAGGCAGCTAGGGGCAATTTCCTGATTTCTCAACTTTCAGTGTCTTTTTATAGGAAACAATCCTCCCTCTCCTTTCTCACTACTCCTCCTCTCCTCCCTATGTTGACTCACTCGCAGTTGATTCCGTCCATCAGTGATTTCATGACTTCAGCTCTGTCGTGCAACAGCCCCTCTAGGGGAGGTGTGTGTGTGTGTGTGTGTGTTCCATGTTTGTGACGGGTGAGGGCTTTGGGCTTGGGAGAACGGTAGAGCGAGAGATGGAGAAAGAGAGAGGGTTGTGACGCCAGCCGTGATTAGAGCTGTAAATACTGATTTTTAAACCACATTTAAAAAGACATTTCCAAGGGAGTGTTGGGTGGGGGGGCTGCCCTGCTCTCTAAATGAACACAAGGGAGTGTTGGGTGGGGGCTGCCCTGCTCTCTAAATGAACACAAGGGAGTGTTGGGTGGGGGGCTGCCCTGCTCTCTAAACGAACACAAGGGAGTGTTGGGTGGGGGCTGCCCTGCTCTCTAAATGAACACAAGGGAGTGTTGGGTGGGGGCTGCCCTGCTCTCTAAACGAACACAAGAGAGTGTTGGGTGGGGGCTGCCCTGCTCTCTAAACGAACACAAGGGAGTGTTGGGTGGGGGCTGCCCTGCTCTCTAAATGAACACAAGGAAGTGTTGGGTGGGGGCTGCCCTGCTCTCTAAACGAACACAAGGGAGTGTTGGGTGGGGGCTGCTCTGCTCTCTAAATGAACACAAGGGAGTGTTGGGTGGGGGCTGCCCTGCTCTCTAAACGAACACAAGGGAGTGTTGGGTGGGAGGCTGCCCTGCTCTCTAAACGAACACAAGGGAGTGTTGGGTGGGGGCTGCCCTGCTCTCTAAACGAACACAAGGGAGTGTTGGGTGGGGGCTGCCCTGCTCTCTAAACGAACACAAGCGTCTTTTCATTTCTCTTCTTTTAAATAGATGTCCCCAAGGCCCCACCTACCAACCTTTGCATCGCTCCTGTTTTCTCGTTCTTTCTCTCCTCCCAACACGGAATAGCTTTATCCGCCATAGATTATTGATGTCCTCCCTAGCTATAACCCTCCTCTCTGCAATTCCACCCTTTTCCTCAATCGCTTGGCTTTTTTCCCTACATCAGTCAGGTCCCTCCCTCGCTCCCTCTCTTCCTCTATATCGCTCCCTCTCTTCCTCTCTATCGCTCCCTCTCTTCCTCTCTATCGCTCCCTCTCTTCCTCTCTATCTCTCCTCCCTCATTCCTTCTAGCTGACTCCATCTCTCCCCTCAACCACAGTCATCTTCCTTCCTGTTCCCAGCCCAACTCTTCTTTCCTCTCGCTATCTGTCTTCCTCTCTCTTGTTCTCTTATTTCTCTCAATTTCTGGCCTATTTTCTAGCTGTGTGTGTGTGTGTGTGTGTGCCTATATTTATTTGCATGCACAGGGGGTGATAGATGAATGAAGGTTTATATAGTGGAATGCATGGATTGAGTGGGTTTGGTGGCTGGCAGGATGTGAACAGACGCCGAACAGTTCTGTCAAGCTAAACATGGCTAATGACTTGGCTAATGGCTTCCTGCATTCGTTGAGTCATTTCAGTGTTCTGTCAATGTCATCAGTTAGTTAGTTCAGTTCCATTTCAGTATTTTAAGATTGACACTTTCCCAAGTCCTCTCTTAGGACTAAAGCAGATTTCATAGTACTGCCAAATGTAACTAGAGTATGAACTGGCCTTTATAAGGCAGAGCTCGAGAGTTGGAGCTCATTCTAGAGACTGAAGCATAATAATGAGACTTCGATTCACACTTCTATTGTAGAGCGTGCATTCCCATCCACAGCTCCTCTCCCCTCTTTCTGTACATGTCTCGTCCCCTTGTTGATGACATAATTATGCGGTGTCCAATGTGACAACCGCAGCTTAGTGACATAATGAGAACAAATTAATATTCACAGCGTGGGAAGGTGAACTAACACTACTCAGCTTGTTTGTATGTCCCAGTGTTGTAATAATCAGTTGTTCATAAGGACTATCTTTGGTGTAATCAGAATTTGTGGTGTTAGTGAATGTGAGACGACCATTCTCTGCTAAGCGGCTGTACACTGAGGGTACAAAACATTCATATTGAGTTGCACCCCCTTTTGCTCTAAGAACAGCCACAATTCGTCGAGGCATGGACTCTACATGGTGTCGAAAGAGTTCCACAGGGATGCTGGCCCATGTTGACTCCAATGCTTCCCACAGTTGTGCTACGTTGGCTAGATGTCATTTGGGTGGTGGGCCATTCTTGATGCACACTGTTGAGAGTGAAAAATTCAGCAACGTTGCAGTTCTTTACACTCAAACTGGTGCGCCTGCAACCTACTACCATACTCCGTTCAAAGGCACTTATATTTTGTCCTCATCACACAATCCATGTCTCAGTTGTCTCCCCTTCATCTACACTGATTTGAAGTGGATTTAACAAGTGACATCATAGCTTTCACCTGGTCAGTCTGTCATGGAGAAAGTAGGTGTTCTTAATAGAGGTCGGCCGATTTCAAGTTTTCATAACAATCGGAAATCTTTATTCCCCCCCTTTATTTAATCTTTATTTTTAACGAAGCAAGTCAGTTAAGAACACATTCTTATTTTCAATGAAGGCCTCAGAACGGTGGATTAACTGCCTTATTCAGGGGCAGAATGACAGATTTTCATCTTGTCAGCTCGGGGGATCCAATCTTGCAAACTTAGTTAACTAATCCAAGGCAATAACAACCTGCCACTCTCGTTGCACTCCACAAGGAGACTGCCTGTTACGCGAATGCAGTCAGCCAAGTTAAGTTGCAAGCTAGCATTAAACTTATCTTATAAAAATCAATCATAATCAGTAGTTAACTACACATGGTTGATGATATTACTAGATATTATCTAGCGTGTCCTGCATTGCGTATAATCTGATGGAGCATACAAGTATCTGACTGAGCGGTGGTAGGCAGAAGCAGGCGTGTAAACATGAATTCAAACAGCACTTTCGTGCGTTTTGCCAGCAGCTCTTCGTTGTGCGTCAAGCATTGCGCTGTTTATGACTTCAAGCCTATCAACTCCCGAGATGAGGCTGGTGTAACCGAAGTGAAATGGCTAGCTAGTTAGCACGTGCTAACTAGCGGGACGGAAGCTATACTGTTACACTGGCAATACTAAAGTGCCTATAAGAACATCCAATAGACAAAGGTATATGAAATACAAATGGTATAGAGCGAAATAGTCCTATAAATACAATTTGTAAGTCGCTCTGGATAAGAGCGTCTGCTAAATGACTTAAATGTAAATGTAAATACTATATTAACTACAACCTAAAACTTCTTAACTGGGAATATTGAAGTCTCATGTTTAAAGGAACCACCAGCTTTCATATGTTCTCATGTTCTGAACAAGGGACTTAAACGTTAGCTTTCTTACATAGCACATATTGCACTTTTACTTTCTTCTCCAACACTTTGGTTTTGCATTATTTAAACCAAATTGAACACGTTTCATTATTTATTTGAGGGTAAATTGATTTTATTGATGTATTCTATTAAGTTAAAATAAGTGTTCATTCAGTATGGTTGTAGTTGTCATTATTACATAAAAAAAATAATAATCGGCCCGATTAATCGGCATCTTTTTTGGTCCTCCAATAATCTGTATCGGCGTTGAAAAATCATAATCGGTCGACCTCTAGTTCTTAATGTTATGTATATATGATGCGAGTTGTGGTTTAGATGAAGGGGTGGCATTGTCATACCATGCAGTTAACAAAAAACCCATACAATGATACACCGAGCTAACCCAACTACCGAGTTAACCCAACCACCCAGCTAATCCAACCATCAGACCACCTAGCTAATCCAACCATCAGACCACCTAGTTAACCCAACCACCCAGCTAATCCAACCATCAGACCACCTAGCTAATCCAACCATCAGACCACCTAGCTAACCCAACCAGCTAACCCAACCATCAGACCACCTAGCTAACCCAACCATCAGACCACCTAGCTAACCCAACCATCAGACCACCTAGCTAACCCAACCATCAGACCACCTAGCTAACCCAACCATCAGACCACCTAGCTAACCCAACCATCAGACCACCTAGCTAACCCAACCATCAGACCACCTAGCTAACCCAACCATCAGACCACCTAGCTAACCCAACCATCAGACCACCTAGCTAACCCAACCATCAGACCACCTAGCTAACCCAACCACCTAGCTGACCCAACCACCTAGCTAACCCAACCATCAGAGCACCTAGCTAACCCAACCACCTAGCTAACCCAACCATCATACCACCTAGCTGACCCAACCACCTAGCTGACCCAACCATCAGAGCACCTAGCTAACCCAACCACCTAGCTGACCCAACCATCAGAGCACTTGCTAACCCAACCACCTAGCTGACCCAACCATCAGAGCACCTAGCTAACCCAACCATCAGAGCACCTAGCTAACCCAACCACCTAGCTAACCCAACCATCAGAGCACCTAGCTAACCCAACCACCTTGCTAACCCAACCATCAGAGCACCTAGCTAACCCAACCACCTAGCTAACCCAACCATCATACCACTTAGCTAACCCAACCATCATACCACCTAGCTAACCCAACCACCTAGCTAACCCAACCATCATACCACCTAGCTAACCCGACCACCTAGCTAACCCGACCACCTAGCTAACCCAACCACCTAGCTAACCCAACCATCATACCACCTAGCTAACCCGACCACCTAGCTAACCCGACCACCTAGCTAACCCAACCATCATTCCACCTAGCTAACCCGACCACCTAGCTAACCTGACCACCTAGCTAACCCGACCACCTAGCTAACCCAACCATCATTCCACCTAGCTAACCCGACCACCTAGCTAACCCGACCACCTAGCTAACCCAACCATCTGAAGTCAGTCGACCATGGCTGAATGGACAGGAGATGGAGAGAGAGAGAGAGAGAGAGAGAGGGGGGAGAGAGGAGAGAAATTGTTCAGCACGCAGAGATAAATGTGCCTTGGCAGTAGCTAAAGGGGGAGACGAGAGGAGAGAGGGATAGAGAGGAGAAAGGGAAGCTCATTTCAACACCATCAGCGGTGGTAATGAGACACAGGTGCTGCCTGTGGAACCACCGAGACTGTCAGAGGGGGAGGAAGAGGAGCGGCGGAGGAAGGGAGGAGAGGGAGTGTGAGAGAGGAAGGGAAAAGAGATGGGAGGTGAGTGAAGAGGGGCAAAGAGAGGTGAAGATGGATGAGGAGAGAGGTGAAGATGGATGATGAGAGACAAAGGGAGGGCACAAGCTGCACAGGAAGAGATGGAGGACAAAGGAGGTGTGAACACTGATAAATTAGAAGTGTCTGTGCGATAGCGAGTGTGAGCAACACACATGACGAGCCAAGGGGGCCTACTGTACTGTACCTGCAGTCCTCGTTAGAGAGCAGTAACAGAGTGGTAGAACAGTCGGCGGTGATCAGAAGGAGAGAGCCTAGAGACGCAGGAATTCTAACGTGTGTGTGTGTGTGTGTGTGTGTGTGTGTGTGTGTGTGTGTGTGTGTGTGTGTGTGTGTGTGTGTGTGTGTGTGTGTGTGTGTGTGTGTGTGTGTGTGTGTGTGTGGTGTGTGTGTGTGTGTGTGTGTGTGTGTGTGTGTGTGGAGCTTAGGGCTGGGAATTGCCAGAGACCTCAAGATACAATATTATCACGATGCTTCGGTGCCGATACAATGTGTATTGCGATTTGATGTTGCAAACATATTGCTCACCATACTGTATGTCTGCTGCAGAGGGACAAGTAGAGAGACATGAGAAAACAAGTGTTGATCAGTCATGGAAATAAAGGTGCTGAAAACAAATTGGCTCCCAATTTAAAAAGAAGATGGAGAACAAGGTATGAAGGAAAAATACTGGAGTTTTGGTGCAGGTACAGCCAACTAGTGCACAAATAATATTGGCATATTGTCAAAACGATATCATAAAATTATATCTCGACAGGTAACCGCATAGATTCTCCCCTCATCACTAGTGGAGAGCAAATGCAAGAGTGTGTGTGTGAGGGACATCGGAGGCAGTGGGAGAATGGCCTTTGTATTCAAAACAGAACTGAGTAAATATTTTGGAAGGGCCTGCTGTGTGGGGTAGATTGTTATTTGTGGTTGCGGATGAGAAAGGAGGAGGAGACGAGAGAGAGAGATAAGAGGGGAGGAGGAGAGCTGAAGAGCTCAAAGGAGTACAATTGTTTACCCCACTATAGAACATAAAGTCTGCTCTGCTCAGGGACCATGGAGAGATATCAACATAAACTACTCTGCTCTCTCCCTTCATTTACTGCCAAATGATGTGATGTAGAGCACCCTGCTTCAGAGCTGCCCTCTGTCAGTCTGTGGCCATAGACACGGGGGGCCCTGCTCAAAAGTAGTGCACTATAAAAGGAATAGGGTGCCATTTGGCATGCGGACATGACTGGACAATGAGTTCCTCTCCTAGTACTGTGTTCTGTTCCTCACAGTGTAATGGCCACTATAGCTCAGTACACCCATTATTGTTGCTGGAGCTGGGATGAGGCCATGAGTTTCACCTGCACTAAGATGAGATTAGACATGTGAGGTGAAGTGGGGTTCACTTGATAATACCACCCATGAGATGGAGGACAGTAAGGACATACACAGTAGGGCTGGGAATTAGCAGGGACCTCACGATAAAATATGATCACGATACTTTGGTGCCGATTTCAATGGTCTAAACATATTTCTCACCATATGTCTGCTGCAGAGAGACGAGAGAGCCGCCATGAGAAAATTAGTTTGGATCAGTCATGGAAATGAAAAGTGCTGAAAACAATTTGGCGCCCTATTTAACAAGATGGCGAACAAGCTATACAAATGCTGGAGTCTTGGTGCAGCCAACTGCCGTCAATACGATATAACGTCAAAAAGAATATCCTGATATGTAAATCCTATAGATTTTCCCCCTTGTCTAACAGTGTGACCTCCTGCCCCATGGTGTATATGTTTTTAGCCATTGTGTCGAGGATAGGGCAGTGTGTGAGGGGGGGGGGCGACGAGGGGTCATTCATTCATGAGAACACACATACACCCCACCCCCAGCCTTTCATCTCCACACTCCTCTGTTGTTCTGTCAGTCTCACATGACGAAGCGAGCGATGGAGGAAGGAAGGGAGAGGGGGATGTGAAGGGCTGAGGAAGGCAGAGGCAGGAAGAGATGTTCTTCTAGATTCCTGTTCTATTTCAGAGTAGCTGGTTGTTGCTGTGGCTTTATCTCCATCTATGCTATTTCCCTCCTCTCCATCACTCTCTCTCTCTCTCATCCCTCTCTCCCTCTGGCATTGCTCTGTGGGGTCTGTTTCAGTCTGTTTGCTGATGACTCTGCTCTGAACAGATGTGATGCTCAGCAGCTGTTGCTCAACTCTGGAGCATCTCTCTCTGTCTCCATCTATTTCTCTCACTGTCTCTCATTCCCCTCTAATTCCGTTGGCTAGGTTGAAAGCACAACTGGGTTGTGATCTGAACAAGGGGCCAGTCTATGTCCAGTCTGACTGAATGGAGCAGGGTGTTGGAGGATTGATTGCCGGTCACATAAAGCCAATGACTGCCGTTGACTATACTGTAGTATTGACTGCCGTTGACTATACTGTAGTATTGACTGCCGTTGACTATACTGTAGTATTGACTGCGATTGACTATACTGTAGTATTGAGGGGCTTGTTGTGGCCTGAACTAGACATTGATAGACATGTCATCACGTCAAGTGTAGTCATCTGTCAGTGTGTATTGCGTTCCTTACAGTACCTGAGAAACTCATTGAAGGTTGTGTCTTGCTCCCTGAAAAGGAGGAGGGGGGTCTCGTCATTCTGATGTCTGGAGCATTGGTGGCATTGCCCGGGCCTAGGTGTGTGAGACTAGCTGCCACGTGTGTAATTAGTTCCTATGACCTTCTCCCTCTATACTGATGGATGGGGATCTGATCTGGGGTGGAAATCTGGGATCAGCGTGGCAGATCCGCTCCTAATCAACGCTGCTCCCTGGAACGCCAGGAGGGAATGACTGCTCCCTGGAACGCCAGGAGGGAATGACTGCTCCCTGGAACGCCAGGAGGGAATGACTGCTCCCTGGAACGCCAGGAGGGAATGACTGCTCCCTGGAACGCCAGGAGGGAATGACTGCTCCCTGGAACGCCAGGAGGGAATGACTGCTCCCTGGAACGCCAGGAGGGAATGACTGCTCCCTGGAACGCCAGGAGGGAATGACTGCTCCCTGGAACGCCAGGAGGGAATGACTGCTCCCTGGAACGCCAGGAGGGAATGACTGCTCCCTGGAACGCCAGGAGGGAATGACTGCTCCCTGGAACGCCAGGAGGGAATGACTGCTCCCTGGAACGCCAGGAGGGTCTGACTGCTCCTGAATATCACAGGAGCTGGAATTTAACAGTCGCTCAAATCCCTTAATGGGAAACGCAACAAGCAGTCTAATTTAAAGGATGCAGAGATGAAGCTTATACCCTTCCTGTGTGTGTGTGTGCCTGCATGTGTGTGGGTCTGTGTGTGTGTGTGTGTGTGTGTGTGTGTGTGTGTGTGTGTGTGTGTGTGTGCCTGCATGTGTGCGGGTCTGCGTGTGTGTGTGTGTGTGCCTGCATGTGTGCGGGTCTGCGTGTGTGTGTGTGTGTGTATGCTACTTTGCTCATGTGGAGCACAGAGAGCATGATAACAGAGATATGGAATGCCACTTTGTCCTTGTACTTTTAGATACAATTTCACCAGACAAGTTGGTTCCAGGTTTCCTATGACCTTCAGCCTCTCCCTCTCTCTGTAGAGCTGCTGTTCATCTGAATATTCCTGCCTGTGCTGATGGAGATTCAAGGAAGGATCAGTCATTCCCTGGCTCTCCTTTGAGGATCTGACTCATTAGCTAGTGTGTGTGATTAGCTAGCTAGCGTTTGATGTGGCACTTGGTGTGATTTTATAACACGAGAAGACATCTGTAATTTCTGTGTTGAGTCGGTAGAAAATAGCCTGTTACTGTGGTTCATTTTTCCCACACAAATACGGAGTATAATGTTTACTGAGTAAGACCAACTTTCAAGACCGACAATTTTGGTTTGATGGTGACGGTTTGTGCAGGGTTCAGTTTCTGCAGTTGCACTTTCTGTTGAAATCTGACCTTCACACTGAAACAGGACTTTCCCATAAAAGACCAGTGGTTCATTTTTACCCACACAAATACGGAGAACGTTGTTGACTGAGTAAGACAAACTTTCACTTTCACGACCGACAGTTTTGGTTTGATGGTGACGGTTTGGACAGGGTTCAGTTTCTGCAGTTGCACTTTCTGTTGAAATTTGATCTTCACACTAAAACAGGAAATTGTCCTAAAAGACCAGTGTGTTGCTTAGTAAGGAATGTAGTCCCCTGGATGCGAACTAACCCACCCATTCTACTGGACTATGGATGGGAACTAACCCACCCATTCTACTGGACTCTGGATGGGAACTAACCCACCCATTCTACTGGACTCTGGATGGGAACTAACCCACCCATTCTACTGGACTCTGGATGGGAACTAACCCACCCATTCTACTGGACTCTGGATGGGAACTAACCCACCCATTCTACAGGACTCTGGATGGGAACTAACCCACCCATTCTACAGGACTCTGGATGGGAACTAACCCACCCATTCTACAGGACTCTGGATGGGAACTAAACCACCCATTCTACAGGACTCTGGATGGGAACTAACCCACCCATTCTACTGGACTCTGGATGGGAACTAACCCACCCATTCTACTGGACTCTGGATGGGAACTAACCCACCCATTCTACAGGACTCTGGATGGGAACTAAACCACCCATTCTACAGGACTCTGGATGGGAACTAACCCACCCATTCTACTGGACTCTGGATGGGAACTAACCCACCCATTCTACTGGACTCTGTATGTTATAGCTTGAGAGGAAAATGTGTGTGTGATTTAAAAAAAAAAAAGATTTCCTCTGGCCCAAATCAGAACTGAACGTTGATACTAATGGCAGAATTAAAGAGTCTCCATCCTTTAATGAACAAAATTAGAACAAGTTCTGATAATGGAATGAATCGTTTCAGGTCTTGGTTTTGAGGGGGGGGGGTGAACATATTTGCCTTTTTTGAACAGAAATGGCAAACAGTGAAAGGTGGATTAGGCTACAACACAATACAGCCTCAATTGTCTGTCCCTCTGTCTGTGTGTTACTGATTACAGTCTGATGACTATGGGTCCTGTGGTAGTAGGGCATCAGAGCATGACTGGGACTGGGAGGGCCATGAGAGAGGGTCTATTTAGGGACCGTGTCCTATTTCCCCATCCAATCACTCCCCTCCTCCATATCTCTATCCTTCAATCTAATCTTAACAGAATAGACAAGTCAACAAAGGCAGCCCCTCCCAACTGTAATGACTGGTAGATGGGTAACTGTTCCTGCCTGATGGTGTCTGACTGTGTGTAATCGTGTGCACTATTGCTCCTGTGTGATCTTCAGAGAGCTGCCATTGCCTTATATCAGTGTGCAAAGCCCAAAGAGAGGCAGGTAAATGTCCACTAAATGATGGTTGCTTTAATAAACCCTCAGTGATGTAATAACGTTTGGACTACTTTACTAATAACACTGTTTAAACCTGCTAGCTCACGATGGACACGGTGTTCACAGCGCCAGTCACCATGGTGACGTAGGTAACATACCAACTCCTTATATGTGATGTAGAGGTGTTTGATTGAAAGTGCTATAGGACTGTTGGTTGGTTCACACCATTCTCTCTTACAATGTAAACTAAAGCTCCTATTTAAACCCAGTTTATGATCATACAGGAAGGGAGTCTGTGTTCTCTCTTACTCCATCCCTCTCTTCTTATATCACTTTACCTGGGTTTCATGTGACCTGCCACCTATTCAGAATGGAACAATGGCAGGAGGGAACCCATCCGTCTACTGGATCTAACAGACCTGAGAGAAACAGCAGAACAATGGAACTGTTCTGTGACTTCCTTCACAAAGACTCTTTCTACCCCTTTGTCTCTCTCTCTGTCTCTCTGTTCTCTCTCTCCTTCTCTTCTTCCTCCTCCCTTGCTTGTCAGCAGTGATTCTTTCCAACGGGATAGCTTTCTAATTTAGGCCAGAGTTGTCCTCAGCTGTTCTGATGTAGACGGTCAGCTGATATCTGACCAAGCGTTCACTACCCTGTCCCTCAGTCAGCTTTCTGTTAGCCAGCCATATGGCCAGGCGTCGGTTTGATGCATGAGTCCTGATCCAGTCAGACAGATTGGTTTAATGCACTCTATATATATCACATACACCAGGACTAGGTAGCCCTGTTCCTTGTGTTCCGCAGGATTTTGTTCCAACTAGGCACCACACCAGTGTAGTTAGCTTGAATATGTGCTATGTTGTGGAACGGTTTCTACGGAACAACAAGTTTTCTCAAAATGTTCTTGTACGTTCTTGAACGGACTCTGAGAGGTTTTCTCCGTTCGGTAGGTGTGTCGGGTCTTGAAGTAATGACTGACGTATTTAAAGGGCAGCGGTGCATTTTGAACTCTCAACTCCTCCCTGTTTAACTGGTTGTTCAGTCCTGCACCGTTTCACTTCAATAGAATGTTCTATTACGTTTTTCTATACTGAACGCAGCCCTGACCAACTTAGCTAATTGATTAGTTCAGTGATTGCCACCTGGTCTTCCAGGCCAGTTAAATCAAAAACATGAAGAGCCTATAGCTTCCAGGACCAGGGTTAGCTTCCAGGACCAGGGTTGGCTTCCAGGACCAGGGTTGGCTTCCAGGACCAGGGTTGGCTTCCAGGACCAGGGTTGGCTACCTCCTGATGTACACTCTTTGAATCCTTTAAAAGTATCAGCAATTGGATTGATCTCCCGTGTCTTTGATTGGGGGACGGACCCTTTCAAGCCACGACGGCGACCAATGGGCATGTGTAATTAGGTTTGAGTGACTGCTCTGACAAAGCAGGAAGAGCAGCTGGGAAACGGCCCAAGGTGAATTAAAGTTGAATGTAACCGATGGCAAAAAGGGAGTGCGGCAACACCGCTGTTTGTGTTGTCGACGAGGTGTAAACTGAGGTGTTGTCATGGAATCTCTCATTAAACCCCAGGAGGGGTTTTCTACAGCAGATGAATCCAAGCTCAACACCTACTGTAACCAAACATATCCCCTTGTTATAGACACATTGTTACACTGCTCAGGAGGGATGGAGTCTCTCTCTCTCACAAACACACTCCTAGAATGCAGACAGTTTTGAGTAGTACAAAAGGCCAGCACTTGATAAAGTTGCAATTGTGTATATTTATGTCCATAACTTAACCTTTTGGAGAAGTACCTGTCTGGTGTAGTGTGTGTCTACCTGATCACCTGCCACTCCCTGTGATCCTAGACCTGTATAATTGATGGTAACTCTATTCTGGAGGTGAGATGGTGTCAGACGACAGACCGACTGAGATATATTGGGGCACCTGTGTTTTTTTGCTGAAGCTGGCAGCCTGCTAGACTCTTTAAAGAGGCGTAGGACTAGGCTAGAATTAAGAGACCAGGGAAGGTTTTGAGAAACTGATCCCGAGTCTGTATTTAGGGGTTACTACTTGAAGTTTCCCCTGACACTGATCTGAGGTCTGATTTGTGTTAGCCAGGATCTCCCTGGGGAGGTATTGGTTGGAATGAGGTGGAGTGAGAAGACTAGGCCAGAACCAGATGAACAAGGATAGACCAAAGCTAGAAGGATAAAGCGTGCGACAGAGGGAGGACCTGGACTGAAATAAAGTGGAGCTAGAACAAAGCTGTCATGGCCAGACAGTCCCAGAGGAGAGGAGAGGTGGACTGTACTGTAGCAGTAGGCTGTGTACCAAATGCCACCCTATTCCCTTTATAGTGCACTACGTTTGACCCGGGCCCACGCATCCATAGAGACTGTAGCAGTATAACAGCAGAGGGACTGAGTCATGCAGTAGCAGCAGTATATTTGGCTGAGGAGAGCAGTGTTCTCTGTAAACAACCATGAACAGGCCAACAACCAGACAAAAGCCCACAACACAACCACATGTCCATCCTCCTGTAGTCTCTCTGGAGTCACAACCCCAACCTCTTTATTTATATTGCTCACTCTATCTTACACCCCCCCCAGTGTAAATGTTTCTCTTTATCAATAATGGAGGTATGAGAAGAGGAGAGCGCTGTGCTCCTTTTCACCAGGAAATGAATAATTCAGCCTGTAGAGACGAGTGCCTGCCTGGGCCTCGCCGTGTGTCCGCTTGGGTGTGTGTGCGCCCGCTCGAGTTGAATGGGCATGTTTCTATGCAAATGTTTTTGTTGTTTAGTTGAGTACTGGGCATTTGCTTTGCCTGCACCTCCTTAAATGATGTAGCGTGTACTGTACAGAATGGTACAAAACCATGTCAAAGTTGAGTACTGTATGTTAGTAGGTATACCCCTTGTCAGGATACTATGCTACTCTGGACATTTATTGCACTACTGTTGAAACTAAATTCAGCTACTGTATGGCTGCGCTCAGTCATATGATGCATGCCCTATGGGCCATAGTCAAAAGTAGTACCCTACTGTATTTAGGGAATAGGGTGTCATTTGGGGTGGAGCCTTATTCAAAGTCTGCTCCTACAACGATCACTCCATCCAAACAAACTCATTGGACCAGAATTGACCTTCTGCTCTCTGGTATGTACACAACTGGTGAGGAGGGGGGAGAGATAGATGGAGGGACAGGGAGAGAGGGAGGAGGGAAGGGTGGAAATCCACAGAGATACAGCATGTAATACATTTAGTCTGTAATTTCCTGCTGGGGTCCCTGTAGTAAAAGGGACTGGAGGCCCCTGTCAGATCCTGCTGGAAGGCATTTCAGTTGGAGGCATACTAACCATTTAAATGAACTAGTTTTAATTTTAGTTTTTGTGTAATTTAAGTAACAAACTTTACTTTTTTGCAGAAATATTAACATATTCCCTACAGATCAAACTCTAATACAAAGCATGTAAGCAAACCAGCTTTGGTATGCAAACAGACAGGGGGAACACACATGCCCACATACATACACAACATGATGCCCCACACACACACCACTTAAGCTGCTGCTACTGTGTATTATCTACCCTGTTGCCTAGTCACTTTAACCTGAGAGAGAGGCTCTTTCACCTGGCTTAGAACCCATGCAACCTCACTACCGGATTAGTCTCTGAATAGTCTATATATGACTGAATATTTATCCACCGTCTTGATCACCTCTCTGACCAACACCCTTCTCCCCGATTTCTCAGTTTGGCCGGGCGGCCAGCTCTAGGAAGAGTCTTGGTGGTTCAAACTTCTTCCATTTGAGAATGATGGAGGCCACTGTGTTCTTAGGGACCTTCAATGCTGCAGAAATGTTTTTTTGTTGGTACCCTTCCCCAGATCTGTGTCTCACACAGTCCTGTCTCAGAGCTCTACGGACAATTCCATAGACCTCATGGCTTGGTTTTTACTGTGACATGCACTGTTAACTGTGGATCCATATAGACAGGTGTGTGCCTTTCCAAATCATTTCCAATCAATCGAATTTTCCACAGGTGGACTCCAATCAAGTTGTAGAAACATCTCAAGGATGATCAATGGAAACAAGAAGCATCTATCTCAAGTCTCAAAGCAAATGATGTGAATACTTATTTCAGTTTATTTTGCAAAAAATTCTAAACCTGTTTTTGCTTTGTCATTATGGGGTTTAATATTTAGATTTTTAAAAAAGTGAAGAGGTCTGAATAGTTTCCGAATGCACTGTAGTGCACGCACTACTGACCAGCGCCCCTTTAGCCATATAGTGCACTACATGTGAAATAGGGTGTCATTTGAGGCACACTAGAACAATAGGCTGTATCTAAATGTTTTCTTCCTGTGTATTGATTATCTAGTGATGTAGTGGGCTGAGAGAAGGTCAATGAGAGGATGTGCCATGTTTCACCTTCTCTCCACCTCTCCTGTTGTAAGCTTGTCAAACGCCTGCCCTGCCCGTGGCTGTCCTAGTTAACGTGCTGACCAGACAGCACGCGCATGTTGATTCTGTCCACCCACACCAGATACGATCAGGACGAACTCTGAACCAACTATATTCATTTGGGGACAGTTATTTTACCTGAAATGCACAAGGTCCTCTACTCTGACAATTAATCCACAGATGAGTGTAAACCAAGTTAGTTTCTAATAATCTCAGCTCCTTCAGGCTTGCTTATTCTTTGGACTTTATGGCGTTTGGAAAACAACTTCAATGTGCATTACCACTACCGACTGGACTGGAGTGTGGACCTCAGTTCGTCTTTCAATCACTCACGTTTGTATATTTCCTAAAAACCAATGAAAAGATGGGAGAGGCGGGACTTGCAGCATGTCAAGTGTCACAAATAGAACCAAGTTCTATTTTAGCGCCTGGCTACGATGATTGATTGAATAACATGTATGTGTACATTTTGCTATGCTGGCTTAGTCTTGTCTGGTCAACATATAAGCCTTGCTACGCTGGCTCAGTCTTGTCTGGTCAACATGTAAGCCTTGCTACGCTGGCTCAGTCTTGTCTGGTCAACATGTAAGCCTTGCTACGCTGGCTCAGTCTTGTCTGGTCAACATGTAAGCCTTGCTACGCTGGCTCAGTCTTGTCTGGTCAACATGTAAGCCTTGCTACGCTGGCTCAGTCTTGTCTGGTCAACATGTAAGCCTTGCTACGCTGGCTCAGTCTTGTCTGGTCAACATGTAAGCCTTGCTACGCTGGCTCAGTCTTGTCTGGTCAACATGTAAGCCTTGCTACGCTGGCTCAGTCTTGTCTGGTCAACATGTAAGCCTTGCTACGCTGGCTCAGTCTTGTCTGGTCAACATGTAAGCCTTGCTACGCTGGCTCAGTCTTGTCTGGTCAACATGTAAGCCTTGCTACGCTGGCTCAGTCTTGTCTGGTCAACATGTAAGCCTTGCTACGCTGGCTCAGTCTTGTCTGGTCAACATGTAAGCCTTGCTACGCTGGCTCAGTCTTGTCTGGTCAACATGTAAGCCTTGCTACGCTGGCTCAGTCTTGTCTGGTCAACATGTAAGCCTTGCTACGCTGGCTCAGTCTTGTCTGGTCAACATGTCAGCCTTGCTACGCTGGCTCAGTCTTGTCTGGTCAACATGTCAGCCTTGCTACACTGGCTCAGTCTTGTCTGGTCAACATGTCAGCCTTGCTATGCAACACTGCTCCCTGCATACCAAACTGTGTGGACATGTTTCCTCTTTTTGACATATCAATGTCTCTGTGAATGTTTAATTTTCTGAATAAACAGTTGATTAAAGTGATGACTTATTGTCTACAGTACAGGTGTACAGCTTGTCTAAAGAGCAAAGTATGTTTTTTTACACCCCAAGATGAGGCTTCACTTCAAGTAGAGATACTGTACAGACTACACAGCAGCCCAATTCTGCTGTTACTTTGAGAGAAGAGTGTGTAGTTTAGAGGGCAAATGCCTGCCATTATACACAGTTACTGTAGATTCTACCACTGTAGCCTGTATCAAGGCTGTTATTCTCCTAGACCAGAAGGCACAAAGGCTACTGTATGTTCTCCCTCGCCATCACACAGCCTACAGCAGCAACTACTTATTAGACTACTTTATTAGCCCAGTCACAGGCGTTTGCCCCAAATAGTACCCTATTCCCAATGTAGTGCACTATTTTTGACCATGTCCTGCAGGGCTCTAAATGCACACTATATCGGGAATAGGGTGCAATCTGGGACGGATGTCAGTGACACAATGGTAGTCAGAGTACTTGCGGAGATGCAGGTTATTTGGCTCCAAGCCCAGAGACAAACCACTGGCCAGCCACAGGATCACACTGAGGAGCTAGAAGGCTACATGTGTTTGGTTGAATACCAGAGGGAGTGCAGCAGCTAATGTAGGTAATCAAATAAATCAAGGTCCAGGATGATTGAACAAATGGACCACCACCGAGCTCTGTGGAGAACAGGGTAGCACAGGGGCTAATGTACAAGGCCATTCTCAGTAGGATACATCGTAGCACAATGTTTAGTCTGTTCTTATTGGACACATGCAGGCTGAACCTCCCTGCTTCACTCAATTTCCAAATGTTTTCCGTTTCCTCTCTACTGAACAGGACTGGAGACTAGATCACACACAGCAGGAAATACTGTTTGAGGGTTAAGCCTGCATGGTATTAGACAGTAGGCTGAATGCTTGTTTTGACCAGTAAATGGTCTAGTGAATACTGGGGATGTGGTGTTACTCTGTAAATAACTGGCCTCTTTGGTGCTGGAGATGGACTGTGTTGCATCTGTGCTGCATCACAGTGACCATCAGACAGAGGACAAGAGAACCATTAGCCATCAGCCTCACTCCCTCACTCAGTCACACACTGATTCAGGTCAGCAAAGGCAGGGATGGAGGGAGTTAAGTAGACAGACCAACAGGGAGGTAAGCGGACGGGGAGGGGAGGTAAGCGGACGGAGAGGGGAGGTAAGCGGACGGAGAGGGGAGGGAAGCGGACGGAGAGGGGAGGTAAGCGGACGGAGAGGGGAGGTAAGCGGACGGAGAGGGGAGGTAAGCGGACGGAGAGGGGAGGTAAGCGGACGGAGAGGGGAGGTAAGCGGACGGAGAGGGGAGGTAAGCGGACGGAGAGGGGAGGTAAGCGGACGGAGAGGGGAGGTAAGCGGACGGAGAGGGGAGGTAAGCGGACGGAGAGGGGAGGTAAGCGGACGGAGAGGGGAGGTAAGCGGACGGAGAGGGGAGGTAAGCGGACAACAGACCGGCAGAGGGAGCTAGGCGGGCGGGCAGGGAGGCGGACAAGCGGGCGGGCAAGCGGGCGGACAGGGAGGCGGGCAAGCGGGCGGACAGGGAGGCGGGCAAGCGGGCGGACAGGGAGGCGGGCGGACAGGGAGGCGGGCAGGGAGGCGGGCAAGCGGGCGGGCAGGGAGGCGGACAAGGGGGCCGGACAGGGAGGCGGACAAGGGGGCCGGACAGGGAGGCGGACAAGCGGGCGGGCAGGGAGGCGGACAAGCGGGCGGGCAGGGAGGCGGACAAGCGGGCGGGCAGGGAGGCGGACAAGCGGGCGGGCAGGGAGGCGGACAAGCGGGCGGACAGGGAGGCGGACAAGCGGGCGGTCAGGGGGGCGGGCAGGGAGGCGGACAAGCGGGCGGACAAGCGGGCGGACAGGGAGGCGGACAAGCGGGTAGGGAGGCGGACAAGCGGGCGGGCAGGGAGGCGGACAAGCGGGTAGGGAGGCGGGCAGGGAGGCGGACAAGCGGGTAGGGAGGCGGACAAGCGGGCGGACAGGGAGGCGGACAAGCGGGCGGGCAGGGAGGCGGACAAGCGGGCGGGCAGGGAGGCGGACAAGCGGGCGGGCAGGGAGGCGGACAAGCGGGCGGACAAGCGGGCGGACAGGGAGGCGGACAAGCGGGTAGGGAGGCGGACAGGGAGGCAGACAAGCGGGTAGGGAGGCAGACAAGCGGGTAGGGAGGCGGACAGGGAGGCAGACAAGCGGGTAGGGAGGCCGACAAGCGGGTAGGGAGGCGGACAGGGAGGCAGACAAGCGGGTAGGGAGGCCGACAAGCGGGTAGGGAGGCGGACAGGGAGGCGGACAAGCGGGTAGGGAGGCGGACAGGGAGGCAGACAAGCGGGTAGGGAGGCCGACAAGCGGGTAGGGAGGCGGACAGGGAGGCGGACAAGCGGGTAGGGAGGCGGACAGGGAGGCGGACAAGCGGGTAGGGAGGCGGACAGGGAGGCGGACAGGGAGGCGGACAAGCGGGTAGGGAGGCGGACAGGGAGGCAGACAAGCGGGTAGGGAGGCGGACAGGGAGGCAGACAAGCGGGTAGGGAGGCCGACAAGCGGGTAGGGAGGCGGACAGGGAGGCAGACAAGCGGGTAGGGAGGCCGACAAGCGGGTAGGGAGGCGGACAGGGAGGCGGACAAGCGGGTAGGGAGGCGGACAGGGAGGCAGACAAGCGGGTAGGGAGGCCGACAAGCGGGTAGGGAGGCGGACAGGGAGGCGGACAAGCGGGTAGGGAGGCGGACAGGGAGGCGGACAAGCGGGTAGGGAGGCGGACAGGGAGGCGGACAGGGAGGCGGACAAGCGGGTAGGGAGGCGGACAAGCGGGTAGGGAGGCGGACAAGCGGGCGGGCAGGGAGGCGGACAAGCGGGCGGGCAGGGAGGCGGACAAGCGGGCGGGCAGGGAGGCGGACAAGCGGGCGGGCAGGGAGGCGGACAAGCGGGTAGGGAGGCGGACAAGCGGGCGGACAGGGAGGCGGACAAGCGGGTAGGGAGGCGGACAAGCGGGTAGGGAGGCGGACAAGCGGGTAGGGAGGCGGACAAGCGGGTAGGGAGGCGGACAAGCGGGTAGGGAGGCGGGCAGGGAGGCGGACAAGCGGGTAGGGAGGCGGACAAGCGGGCGGACAGGGAGGCGGACAAGCGGGCGGGCAGGGAAGCGGACAAGCGGGCGGGCAGGGAGGCGGACAAGCGGGCGGACAGGGAGGCGGACAAGCGGGTAGGGAGGCGGCGGACAGGGAGGCGGACAAGCGGGTAGGGAGGCGTACAGGGAGGCGGACAAGCGGGTAGGGAGGCGGACAAGCGGGCGGGCAGGGAGGCGGACAAGCGGGCGGGCAGGGAGGCGGACAAGCGGGCGGACAGGGAGGCGGACAAGCGGGTAGGGAGGCGTACAGGGAGGCGGACAAGCGGGTAGGGAGGCGGACAGGGAGGCGGACAAGCGGGCAGGGAGGCGGACAAGCGGGGAGGGAAGCAGGGAAAGGGTAATTGGCGTATGTTCCCTTTAAAGCCACGGCTGTTCAAATGGTGTCTGTGTGTGTCATACTCCCACTGTTTCTCTGTCCTCTCTCTATTCTGAGACAGTCCTCATTTTCTCTCAAGGTCATGTGTGTGTAGTCTACCTTTGCTCTCCTTTACTGCTCCTTACTGCTCCCTCTCCCTTTTCCTCTTTCTTTCTGTCATTCCTCTCTCCATGCACTGATTCCCTCTCCTGTTCTTGCTCTCATTCTCTACTTGTCCTGTGTAAACCTGGTCTCCTACTTTATTTCTCTCCCCTTTCCCTGTCTATCTCCTCTCTCTTGCTCTTCTCTTTCTCTCTCTGTCGCTCATCAACCTTGTTCATTGCTTCCCCTTCTCTCGAGGTATCTCCGGTTTCTCCCCCTTTCCCTCCCCCTCCATTCCTTATACCCTGTTCTATCCATTCCTCCCTCTTGTCCCTTCACTCATCACTCTCACCCTGCTCTCTCCCTTTGTCAGTCCCTCTCTCTCACACTCTCTCTTCCTCTCACCCTCTCTTTCAGCTTTTCATCCCCCGCTCTCTCTTGCTGTCCACTCATCCTGCATCACTTTGACATCTCCTAGCTGTCTCTCCTCCTCTCATCCTTCCATCCTCCTGGCACACCTCTCCTCCTTCCATCCTCCTGGCACACCTCTCCTCCATTTCTTATCTGTTTTCCCTCCATCAAAGGCATGGTGGGAAATATGTAAATGTCAGGCAGAGCGCCGAGAGGAAGGGGTTAATTTAGCAGGGGTGTCACTGCTCTCAGGGTGTGTGAGAGGGAGAGACATAACGATTGGTGACAGTACTTAGGATGCCGACTTGAACATTGATGTGCTACTTTTAGATGCTGAATCTGTGTACGTGTTTGTATTGGTGTGCGTGTTGTGTCACCCGTCCTTTAGGTGGTAAACTGAAGCACAGTAAAGTAGAGCAGCACTGACTGACACACAGCTTCTGTTCTCTCTCTCTCCTCCCCTCCAACCTTCTCTTTCTGTTTCCTCTACCCTTCAACTGTTTCCTCTACCCTTCAACTGTTTCCTCTACCCTTCAACTGTTTCCTCTACCCTTCAACCGTTTCCTCTACCCTTCAACCGTTTCCTCTACCCTTCAACCGTTTCCTCTACCCTTCAACCGTTTCCTCTACCCTTCAACCGTCTCCTCTACCCTTCAACCGTCTCCTCTACCCTTCAACCGTCTCCTCTACCCTTCAACCGTCTCCTCTACCCTTCAACCGTCTCCTCTACCCTTCAACCGTCTCCTCTACCCTTCAACCGTCTCCTCTACCCTTCAACCGTCTCCTCTACCCTTCAACCGTCTCCTCTACCCGTCAACCGTCTCCTCTACCCGTCAACCGTCTCCTCTACCCGTCAACCGTTTCCTCTACCCGTCAACCGTTTCCTCTACCCGTCAACCGTTTCCTCTACCCGTCAACCGTTTCCTCTACCCGTCAACCGTCTCAAATCAAATGTTATTTGTCACATGATAAAGAACAGGTGTAGACTAACAGTGAAGTTGTTACTAACAGGCCCTTCCCAACAATGCAGAGAGGGAGAAAAGACATGTAATCGAAAAGGGGACTAGGTAACAGGATAGACTAAACAGTAACAGGATAGACTAAACAGTAACATGATAGACTAAACGGTAACTGGATAGACTAAACGGTAACAGGATAGACTAAACAGTAACAGGATAGACTAAACGGTAACAGGATAGACTAAACGGTAACAGGATAGACTAAACGGTAACAGGATAGACTAAACAGTAACAGGATAGACTAAACAGTAACATGATAGACTAAACAGTAACAGCAGTGTATGTGGTGAGTAATAGAAAAGGGGACTAGGTAACAGGATAGACTAAACAGTAACAGGATAGACTAAACAGTAACAGGATAGACTAAACAGTAACAGGATAGACTAAACAGTAACAGGATAGACTAAACAGTAACAGCAGCGTATGTGATGAGTAATAGAAAAGGGACTAGGTAACAGGATAGACTAAACAGTAACAGGATAGACTAAACAGTAACAGACTAAACAGTAACAGCAGCATATGTGATGAGTATTAGAAAAGGGGACTAGGTAACAGGATAGACTAAACAGTAACAGGATAGACTAAACAGTAACAGCAGCATATGTGATGAGTATTAGAAAAGGGGACTAGGTAACAGGATAGACTAAACAGTAACAGGATAGACTAAACAGTAACAGGATACACTAAACAGTAACAGGATAGACTAAACGGTAACAGGATAGACTAAACGGTAACAGGATAGACTAAACGGTAACAGGATAGACTAAACAGTAACAGGATAGACTAAACGGTAACAGGATAGACTAAACGGTAACAGGATAGACTAAACGGTAACAGGATAGACTAAACGGTAACAGGATAGACTAAACAGTAACAGGATAGACTAAACAGTAACAGGATAGACTAAACAGTAACAGGATAGACTAAACAGTAACAGCAGCGTATGTGATGAGTATTAGAAAAGGGGACTAGGTAACAGGATAGACTAAACAGTAACAGGATAGACTAAACAGTAACAGGATAGACTAAACAGTAACAGGATAGACTAAACAGTAACAGCAGTGTATGTGATGAGTATTAGAAAAGGGGACTAGGTAACAGGATAGACTAAACAGTAACAGGATAGACTAAACAGTAACAGGATAGACTAAACAGTAACAGCAGCGTATGTGATGAGTATTAGAAAAGGGGACTAGGTAACAGGATAGACTAAACAGTAACAGGATAGACTAAACAGTAACAGGATACACTAAACAGTAACAGGATAGACTAAACAGTAACAGGATAGACCAAACAGTAACAGGATAGACTAAACGGTAACAGGATAGACTAAACGGTAACAGGATAGACTAAACGGTAACAGGATAGACTAAACAGTAACAGGATAGACTAAACGGTAACAGGATAGACTAAACGGTAACAGGATAGACTAAACGGTAACAGGATAGACTAAACGGTAACAGGATAGACTAAACAGTAACAGGATAGACTAAACAGTAACAGGATAGACTAAACAGTAACAGCAGCGTATGTGATGAGTAATAGAAAAGGGGACTAGGTAACAGGATAGACTAAACAGTAACAGGATAGACTAAACAGTAACAGGATAGACTAAACAGTAACAGGATAGACTAAACAGTAACAGGATAGACTAAACAGTAACAGCAGCGTATGTGATGAGTATTAGAAAAGGGGACTAGGTAACAGGATAGACTAAACAGTAACAGGATAGACTAAACAGTAACAGGATAGACTAAACAGTAACAGCAGTGTATGTGATGAGTATTAGAAAAGGGGACTAGGTAACAGGATAGACTAAACAGTAACAGGATAGACTAAACAGTAACAGGATAGACTAAACAGTAACAGCAGCGTATGTGATGAGTATTAGAAAAGGGGACTAGGTAACAGGATAGACTAAACGGTAACAGGATAGACTAAACAGTAACAGGATAGACTAAACAGTAACATGATAGACTAAACAGTAACAGGATAGACTAAACAGTAACAGGATAGACTAAACAGTAACAGGATAGACTAAACAGTAACAGGATAGACTAAACAGTAACAGACTAAACAGTAACAACAGTGTATGTGATGAGTATTAGAAAAGGGGACACAGTAACAGGATAGACTAAACAGTAACAGGATAGACTAAACAGTAACAGGATAGACTAAACAGCAACAGGATAGACTAAACAGTAACAGACTAAACAGTAACAACAGTGTATGTGATGAGTATTAGAAAAGGGGACTAGGTAACAGGATAGACTAAACAGTAACAGGATAGACTAAACAGTAACAGGATAGACTAAACAGTAACAGGATAGACTAAACAGTAACAGGATAGACTAAACAGTAACAGGATAGACTAAACAGTAACAGCAGCGTATGTGATGAGTATTAGAAAAGGGGACTAGGTAACAGGATAGACTAAACAGTAACAGGATAGACTAAACAGTAACATGATAGACTAAACAGTAACAGGATAGACTAAACAGTAACAGGATAGACTAAACAGTAACAGGATAGACTAAACAGTAACAGACTAAACAGTAACAACAGTGTATGTGATGAGTATTAGAAAAGGGGACTAGGTAACAGGATAGACTAAACAGTAACAGGATAGACTAAACAGTAACAGGATAGACTAAACAGTAACAGGATAGACTAAACAGTAACAGACTAAACAGTAACAACAGTGTATGTGATGAGTATTAGAAAAGGGGACTAGGTAACAGGATAGACTAAACAGTAACAGGATAGACTAAACAGTAACAGGATAGACTAAACAGTAACAGGATAGACTAAACGGTAACAGACTAAACAGTAACAACAGTGTATGTGATGAGTATTAGAAAAGGGGACTAGGTAACAGGATAGACTAAACAGTAACAGGATAGACTAAACAGTAACAGGATAGACTAAACAGTAACAGGATAGACTAAACAGTAACAGGATAGACTAAACAGTAACAGCAGCGTATGTGATGAGTATTAGAAAAGGGGACTAGGTAACAGGATAGACTAAACAGTAACAGGATAGACTAAACAGTAACAGGATAGACTAAACAGTAACAGGATAGACTAAACAGTAACAGGATAGACTAAACAGTAACAGCAGCGTATGTGATGAGTAATAGAAAAGGGGACTAGGTAACAGGATAGACTAAACAGTAACAGGATAGACTAAACAGTAACAGGATAGACTAAACAGTAACAGCAGCGTATGTGATGACTATTAGAAAAGGGGACTAGGTAACAGGATAGACTAAACAGTAACAGGATAGACTAAACAGTAACAGCAGCGTATGTGATGAGTATTAGAAAAGGGGACTAGGTAACAGGATAGACTAAACAGTAACAGGATAGACTGCAGTGTATGTGATGAGTCAAGAGTTCACGCAAAAAAGGTCAATGCAGTAACTCCGAGTAGCTATTGGTTAACTACACTGATCAAAAATATAAATGCAACATGTAAAGTGTTGGTCCCATGTTTCATGAGCTGAAATAAAAGATCCCAGAATTTTTACATTTGCACAAAAAGCTTATTTTTGTGGCCAAATTGGTTTACATCCCTGTTAGTGAGCATTTTGTCCTTTGCCAAGATAATCCATCCACCTGCCTGGTGTGATATATCAAGAAGCTGATTTAAACAAACGCCTAAAATAGTCTTATTGCTGGGGGGTAGAAGATGTACAGGGTCTTGTTGGTTCCAGACTTCAATCCTCTCTATCGATCTCTTTTATATATGTTCTCTTTTTATATTAGTTTTCTGTTTAAGGCATCCTTACCGTAGCAACACAGCACACACATCATAAATAATCTAGTCAACCCTTGTCGTTCTAATGATAGTCTACAACCCCGTGGGGTTAGTCATTTCAGGGGGTGGGTTATATTTTATATCCCTGGGGGGGTTTGGATGTCTCAAACCATTCCTCTCATCTCCCTCTCATCTTGGAGAGAGTTAAACTGGGTTGGTTTTCCTCTTATTGCTCTGTCTGTGACTGACAGCAGGCAGGCTTTCCTCAGCCCTGTCCCTCTGGGCTTTCTGCCTGCCTTACTTCCTGCCTGCCTGCCTCCCTGGGATTACAAAGTGTGTGTGTGTGCGCACACATCAATACAGGTCTGTGTAATGACCTGTGGCGTGCAAGGTTGACTCAATTAATACTCCCCAGTGGAGACGAGCAATCCTGGGTATCAATAGCCCTCCATGCCTCCCTCCTTCCCTCTCTAGAGCCGAGCAGGTCCCATAGCTAATCTGTAGTTGGTCTATCTCCTGCAGGTGGCTTGAAGTCAGGCTGCTGCCTGATCCCTCCCAAACACCTAGATCACACAGCAGTAGGCCCCTACACTAGGACACAATACACACTGGTCTTAAAGGTCTGGAGAGGCACTAGGATCCAGCTAGAACACACTCAGATTCTGAACCCTTCACCCCTCATGAGGGGAATACCAGTGCTTCTGGCTCTTCGATCATGGCAGCAGAGTCTCCAGGTGGTTGTAAAGAGGTTATGGTTATGTGGTTGCAGAAGGGTTATTTTGTGGTTTGAGTCTGACATTGGGTTGGTGCTGGGAGAGTCGGTGGGTAATTCTAGGAAATGCCTTGCTTGTTTTCTTTCGCTATCTTTTTTTCTCTCTCTCTCTCGCTCTTCCTGTTTAAAGACCATGACCAGGTAGGCTGTGTGGATTGCTCATAACCACCACCAGAGAAGAGCGTCAGTCTGGGCCTTTGACTCGTGTCTCTATAGGGATGGTGTGTTTTCCACCCCACCTTCTTCTCTAGTTTCTGTTTCTTCACTCAGAGCGGATGAACAAACCAGTAGAACCAGTTATGACGCTAAAATAGATTTTGGTATCAATCACGTGGGTGTGTGCATCATGTTAAGAAGCCTGTGGCTTTATAATATGGGAACACATACACGCAGAGAGCGAGAGATTGAAATGTTGGCAAACATTGACAGGTGTGTCGCAGCCGATAATTTTGTCTTTACGTAGAATAGGTAGATCAGACACACACCGATGCACACTCGTTCATACAGTTAATTACATTTTCACGCAGACATGCATGAAAGACACCCTCTGGTGACTTGTCAGGACGCTGTGGACCTGATAATGTAGGAAAACATGTACACAAACACACACCAATCCTTGTACACAGTGTGTGTGTGTGAGCCCAGAGTAAATAGCTGGTTCTAGATAAGCATAAGCCATCCAAATGATTTATGACCTGTGTGGAGCGGACTGGGCTTTTTCCTCATCACTACATGTCCTGTTTCCTCCACTCATCGGCCGCACACACACCCCTCTAGCACACTCCTGGAGCGTTGACCTACTTGCTTACTGTAGGTAGTCTTAATGGTGAACCAGACGATTCCACAGAACTATAATCTGTCATCGGACAGACTAGGGCCTGGTCACAATAGTGCCAACAAGCTTCCTCTCCTCATCAGGCAGGCTGGGGCCTGGTCTCAATAGACTCAACAAGCTTCCTCTCCTACTCACCTCTCCTTCATGGCCTCTGACAAAGAACAGGAAGGGGAAAACAGGAAGGTGCTCTAACGTTCTCTCCTCTTCCTCCCAGGGGCATTGTCTCAGCAGGTGAAGGTGGAACCGGAAGTGATGTCCTACCCCAGCCAGGCGGTCAACCTGAGGTGTGCCTTCGCAGATGCTGGAGTGATACAGCTCACACAGGTCAGTGTCAGACAGGAACTCATATGTAGACAAATGGATATGTTTTTACAACATGAGAAGAAAGTCCTAAATGATCAGACACACATACAGGAACTAATGTCTGGACTCATGGCTTTTACTGTCATAACAATTTACATCCATTAACACGAGAACATTCTACATTATTATTAAGACACTTGATCATCCAAGTTTACATGCACTATACATGGATTGTCTGATATTTGAATTGAAAGCTTTTATCTACTGTAGTGGGGCGGCAGGTAGTCTAGTGTTTAGAGCGTTGGGCCAGTAACTGAAAGGTTGCTGGATCGAATCCCCGAGCTGGCAAGGTAAAAATCTGTCGTTCTGCCTCTGAACAAGGCAGTTATAACCCACTGTTCCCTGGTAGGCCGTCATTGTAAATAATAATTTGTTCTTAACTGACTTGCCTAGTTAAATGAAGGTTAAATAAATCAAATGAAAGATGGTAATATATGTTCACAAAGACAAGAGTAGGAGTCGTTTATTCACCCCTTTTCTCCATCTGACAGGTTGTGTAATATTTGAATGAATGAACTTGACTCTACTACGCAGGTGTCCTGGATCTATGAGCCGAAGGAGGGCGAGCGGCTCAACATCGCCGTGTACCACCCTAACTTTGGGGCAAGTTACCCCACATCGCCCCTGAAGGGGCGGGTCCGCTTCACGACAGAGCCCCCCTCCCTCAGCAACCCCTCCATCCAGATCTCAGACGTCAAGATGAGTGACGAGGGGAAATACATCTGTGAATACGCCACCTACCCCAGTGGCAACGAACAGGGTGTCACCTCCCTCGTCATGCTAGGTAGGACCGTGTGTGGGTGTCCATGTTCTATTATGTATCTGTGAATACGCCACCTACCCCAGTGGCAACGAACAGGGTGTCACCTCCCTCGTCATGCTAGGTAGGACCGTGTGTGGGTGTGCGTGTCCATGTTCTATTATGTATCTGTGAATACGCCACCTACCCCAGTGGTAACGAACAGGGTGTCACCTCCCTCGTCATGCTAGGTAGGACCGTGTGTGGGTGTGTGTGTCCATGTTCTATTATGTATCTGTGAATACGCCACCTACCCCAGTGGTAACGAACAGGGTGTCACCTCCCTCGTCATGCTAGGTAGGACCGTGTGTGGGTGTGTGTGTGTCCATGTTCTATTATGTATCTGTGAATACCTCACCTACCCCAGTGGTAACGAACAGGGTGTCACCTCCCTCGTCATGCTAGGTAGGACCGTGTGTGGGTGTGTGTGTCCATGTTCTATTATGTATCTGTGAATACGCCACCTACCCCAGTGGCAACGAACAGGGTGTCACCTCCCTCGTCATGCTAGGTAGGACCGTGTGTGTGTCCATGTTCTATTATGTATCTGTGAATACGCCACCTACCCCAGCGGCAACGAACAGGGTGTCACCTCCCTCGTCATGCTAGGTAGGACCGTGTGTAGGTGTGCGTGTCCATGTTCTATTATGTATCTGTGAATACGCCACCTACCCCAGCGGCAACGAACAGGGTGTCACCTCCCTCGTCATGCTAGGTAGGACCGTGTGTAGGTGTGCGTGTCCATGTTCTATTATGTATCTGTGAATACGCCACCTACCCCAGCGGCAACGAACAGGGTGTCACCTCCCTCGTCATGCTAGGTAGGACCGTGTGTAGGTGTGCGTGTCCATGTTCTATTATGTATCTGTGAATACGCCACCTACCCCAGTGGTAACGAACAGGGTGTCACCTCCCTCGTCATGCTAGGTAGGACCGTGTGTGGGTGTGTGTGTCCATGTTCTATTATGTATCTGTGAATACGCCACCTACCCCAGCGGCAACGAACAGGGTGTCACCTCCCTCGTCATGCTAGGTAGGACTGTGTGTGTGTGTTCTGTTTCCTTAGTCTGTGTGTGTGTATCCATGTTCTATTATGTATATGTGTACGTGCTCTCGTGCCTCCTCCGACCTCTACCCTGCCCGTGCAGTTTGATTGCTATTAGAAGTAGAGGTCGACCGATTATGATTTTCTTCCACGCCGATACCGATTTATTGGAGGACCAAAAAAAGCCGATACTGATTAATCGGACGATTTTGATTTAATTTTGATTTATTTATTTGTAATAATGACAATTACAACAATACTGAATGAACACTTATTTTAACTTAATATAATACATCAATAAAATAAATTTAGCCTCAAATAAATAATAAAACATGTTCAATTTGGTTTAAATAACGGAAAAACAAAGTGTTGGAGAAGAAAGTGAAAGTGCAATATGTGCCATGTAAAAAAGGTAACGTTTAAGTTCCTTGCTCAGAACATGAGAACATATGAAAGCTGGTGGTTCCTTTTAACATGAGTCTTCAATATTCCCAGGTAAGAAGTTTTAGGTTGTAGTTATTGGACTATTTCTCTCTATACCATTTGTATTTAATATACCTTTGACTATTGGATGTTCTTATAGGCACTTCTGTAGCTCAGTTGGTAGAGCATGGCGCTTGTAACGCCAGGGTAGTGGGTTCGATCCCCGGGACCACCCATACGTAGAATGTATGCACACATGACTGTAAGTCGCTTTGGATAAAAGCGTCTGCTAAATGGCATATATTATAGTATTGCCAGTGTAACAGTATAGCTTCCGTCCCTCTCCTCGCTCCTACCTGGGCTCGAACCAGGAACACATTGACAACAGCCACCCTCGAAGCAGCGTTACCCATGCAGAGCAAGCGGAACAACCACTCCAAGTCTCAGAGCGAGTGATGTTTGAAACACTATTAGCGCTCACCCCGCTAACTAGCTAGCCATTTCACATCGGTTACACCAGCCTAATCTCGGGAGTTGATAGGCTTGAAGTCATAAACAGTGCAATGCTTGAAGCACAGGGAAGAGCTGCTGGCAAAATGCAGGAAAGTGCTGTTTGAATGAATACTTACGAGCCTGCTGGTGCCTACCATCACTCAGTCAGACTGCTCTATCAAATCATAGACTTAATTATAACATAACACACAGAAATACGAGCCTTAGTTTCCGGATTCGACCAGATTAATGACCTATCATTTATTTTTTCAGTGAAATACGGAACCGTTCCGTATTTTATCGAAAAAGTGGCATCCCTAAGTGTAAATATTGCTGTTACATTGCACAACCTTTAATGTTATGTCATAATTACGTAAAATTCTGCCAAATTAGTTTGCAATGAGCCAGGCGGCACAAACTGTTGTATATACCCTGACTCTGTGTGCAATGACCGCAAGAGAAGTGACACAATTTCACCTGGTTAATATTTCCTGCTAACCTGGATTTCTTTTAGCTAAATATGCAGGTTTAAAAATATATACTTCTGTGTATTGATTTTAAGAAAGGCATTGGTGTTTATGGTTAGGTACACGTTGGAGCAACGACAGCCCTTTTTCTTGTATGCGCACCGCATCGATTATATGCAACGCAGGACACGCTAGACAAACTAGTAATATCATCAACCATGTGTAGTTATAACTAGTGATTATGATTGATTGATTGTTTTTTATATGATAAGTTTAATGCTAGCTAGTGTAGATAATACTTTGATAACCATACATATGCTTGAAGGCCGTGACAGGCCTCTATACCTAATGCTTCAGACCTTAGTAACAAAGGGCATAAACAAACGGAGATTACTAATATGTTTGCTATAATGTTGCTGTAAACTGTCTTGGGTGCGCCTCTGCAAATGTTTCCACACATAGTCACGAAAACAGGAAGAGGGCCAAACCACAAGACTGGAGAAGTTGCATCTCGTGAGGACATAACTGCTGATGACAGGAACACACACACACACACACACTAACTGCCGAGGACACACAGATAAGACATACACCCACACATTGGGAGGAAGAGACACAGCCTTGACTTGCAGACACAAGCACACACACCCCACCCAGATACATTCACATTTAGAACCACACACCCAGCATTAAGCCTCAAGGGATCTTTTAGAACCACACACCCAGCATTAAGCCTCAAGGGATCTTTTAGAACCACACACCCAGCATTAAGCCTCAAGGGATCTTTTAGAACCACACACCCAGCATTAAGCCTCAAGGGATCTTGGGCGTATCTGCTTTTGACATATGTACGCTAGTTGCGCAACGCAAAACAGACATTAAGCGGGAACATTTTGAAACAATGTCAACAACAACCTTGGACCAATAAGGAGAGACAAGGCCCGGGTTTGGACCAATCCGAGGACCAGACCTTCCAGAATCAACCTACTTTCTGTACTGTATAAAACATGTATGCTGTCTAAATTAGGGGCTCTCTTTTTCTGACTCCCTCTGAGTTCGAGGAACAGAGCCCGTATACGCTGTACACAATACTTTTACTCTGAATAAACTGCAGATTGTTAAACTTTAGCTCCTCGTCTGAACTGATCCTTGACCGACTCGCTCACCTAAGTATCTCACCTTTTATCAACACTAGCAACTTACCGTGGCTTCTTACTGCGGTACGCATTCGCGTAACAGGCAGGCTCCTCGTGAGGCAGGTGGTTAGAGTGTTGGACTAGTTAACCGTAAGGTTGCAAGATTGAATCCCTGAGCTGACAAGCTGACATCTGTTGTTCTACCCTGAACAAGGCAGTTAACCCACCGTTCCTAGATCGTCATTGAAAATAAGAATGTGTTCTTAACTGACTTGTCTCGTTAAATAAATGTGTAAAAAAATAAAACTAAATAGGCGTCCAAAAATACCGATTTTCGATTGTTATGAAAACGTGAAATCGGCCCTAATTAATCGGCCATTCCGATTAATCGGTCGACCTCTAATTAGAACTAGTATTGTCAGATCAATTGTGTTTCTGTTAATGCGTTAGAATCATTGCTCTAACCTGGGCGCAGCTCCCCTCTCTCTCCTCTGGCGTTTATTGATCCGGCTGCTTGTCATGCTTGGTGTCGGCTCTTGTCCTGATTGCTCTACTCACATTCAACAGCCATGGAGAGGGAGGGAACAAACAGTTATTCTGTCTTGTTTTTGCCGGTCTAGTCGTTTATCAATATTGGTATTCATTCATTATTCTCTGTTCCCTTCATCAGCCAAACCCAGGAACTCTGCCTCCGGGGTAACAGTGATAGCCTCCACTGTCGCCACGGGAGCCAAGCCGGTTGTTGTGGCCCGCTGTGCGTCGGCCGACGGTCGTCCTGCCGCCCAGATCGCTTGGGTGACGGCTGTCAATGGCAACGCTACCTCCGCCTCTACGGCGGGCGCTGACAACACCGTGACGGTATCCAGCCAGTACATGCTGGTTCCCACAGCAGCAGACAACGGCAAAGACATCAGCTGTTTGGTGTCCCATCGAACCCAGGCCAAGCCTGAGAGCTTCCTGATGAAACTGGCCATCGAATGTAAGGCCACTGCACACACTGGTGCACACATGCATCACACACACACACACACACACACACACACACACACACACACACACACACACACACACACACACACACACACACACACACACACACACACACACACACACACACACACACACACACACACACACACACACACACTTACTCATGCAGAGCGTATTCTCAGACCTTTTTAATGTTGTCATGAATATGCATCCGAATATAATTATTTTCTCTCTGTAGGAAGTTCCACTAATTAACCTCTCTCTCTCAGACCCCCCACAGGTGACCATCGTGGGCTATGATAATAACTGGTACATGGGTCGGACCAACGTGGCTCTGACCTGTCAGGCTACTGCCAACCCCATTCCTACCACCATCACATGGAAAACGTGAGTGTCTGTCCGTGTCTTTGTCAGTCTGTATCCTGGTCTCTTTCTCTCCTTCTTTAATTATCACTATATCCACAGGTCACTATAAACCACATATAGTATTATGATAATAATGATGAACTCGACAGCCACTGGCCTCTTACCTTGATTATGGAGAAATGGTATAACTTTCCATAGTGGAGTTTAACCCCAGTAGAAACAATAAGCCAACAAAAACAATTCAGTTTTTCTATGTATGAAAAGGTCAGTTGGAAGTAGGGAGATCTGGGCCAGGTTCCAGTACTTATGTTTTCCACCCTCTCCTCCTCTCCTCTTCCCCCAGTATGTCCGGTCAGATGCCAGACACAGTGCAGGTAAAAGAAAACGTGCTGACCGTGCTGAAGGTGGATGAGCAGGCCAACACAACCTTCGTCTGCGAGGTCAAGAACCGCCTGGGCACCGGCAAGGACCAGGTCACTGTTATGGTCCGAGGTGAGTCCACACACACCTGAAATGACTGTAATCATACACATTTGCGTGCTATGCTACAAACACACCTGGACACACACCTGAAAACACACTTACTACACATGCAGGCATACTGGGACACACACACACACACACACACACACACACACACACACACACACACACACACACACACACACACACACACACACACACACACACACACACACACACACACACACACACACACACACACACACACAGAGGGTGTGGTGATGCTTGCCTGTAGTCAGGGAGAGCAGCATGCTCTGTCACTGGGGTTAGTGGTTGGGGGGCAGTTTACTGGGCCTCTATTCCTCCGTTTGGGTTTTCAATCTATCCATCCTCTACCCTTTGAAACTTTATCACCCATCCCTCCTTGTTTGCATGCAATCCTCTCCTTCTGTTCATACCTATGGATCCTAGCTGTGATGTTTGAGCTCTACTCGTCTGTTCATCTACTGGTAGAATGGATTGAATCATCATCAGAGACAGTTTCAGGTCTCCACACACTGGCAGGATTTATTTGAGGGTATGGTTTGCGTAGGACTGGACTGAAACTCAACTTTGCTGTCTCCTTGTTGTGTACTGTGACTAGACAACCACTACACCACTTGAAAAATATGTTAAAATAAATATCACTCCGTCCATCTATCCCCTCCAAGTTCCTTCTTGATCCATGCAGGACAAATGGATAAAAAAAAGGGCAATTCACAAGTGAATGTTTTAAAAGCCACCACTCCTCTACCTCCTCTTCTCTCCGTCCCTCACCTCCCCCGCTTCATTCCTCACCTTCCCATGGTACTAATGTGTTCTCTCTGATGAGCCACTAGCATCTCTGGAACATAACGGACGTTTTACAGGGCTGGGTATGGGTACAGGGCTGGGTATGGGTACAGGGCTGGGTACGGGTACATGGCTGGGTATGGGTATAGGTACATGGCTGGGTACGGGTACAGGGCTGGGTACGGGTACATGGCTGGGTACAGGTATGGGTATGGGTACAAGGCAGGTGGCTGGGGGGAGGGAGTAGGGGAGCAAAAGGGGTGATTGAATGATGGAGAGAGTGAGAAGGGAAGGGTTGGTAGAGGGTAGAGAGAGTGGCTGCTTTTAGAATAAGGAGGGAGGTGAGAGGGGAACAGGATGCTGATGGCATTTAAAACCCCTGTGGGAATCTATGGCACTGCTTCTTCTCTACCACTATCACCCCCTCCATTTTCTCTCTCTGATTAGTGTGTGTGCGCTAGCGAGCAGGCTGACAGTGCTGTGAGTGTGTAGTCTCTCTCTATCCTCTCTGAGCGGATCAGTCGGCCTCTGCTGCTTTAGCTCCTGGCTGCTTCTCCTTCTTAACTCCTTCTCTTCTGTCCTCCCTCCCTCTCTCTCCTCTGGTCCATCACCCCTAAATTCGTTCCCTCTTCCTCCCTCCCCATTCATCTACTCTCTCATGCTATAGGGAAAGGTGGATGCCTAGTCAGTTGTACAACTGAATGCATTCAACTGAAATGTGACTTCCGCATTTAACCCACCCCTTCTGAATCAGAGAGGTGCGGAGGTCTACCTTAATCCATGTCATCGGCCCCTGGGAACAGTGGGTTAACTGCCTTGCTCAGGGGCAGAACGACAGATTTTTACCATGTCAGCTCTACTCCCCTCCCTTGTCCTGTCATCTCCCTCCTCTCTTCTTTTCTCCTGTCATTCCCCCTCAGTGAGTAAGACAGTAAAAAGGGGGTTGAATGAACTGGCCCACACAGAGAAAGACTGAGACGGAGAGAGAGGTAGTGTGAATACAGATGGAGTGCTAATGCAGTGGAGATGTGTCCAACCAGGGCTGAGAGGGGCCGTGGCTGTGAATTGTCCAGTGTCTGGACCAGACTAGAGCAGGCTCCTGTCCTACTGCTGCTCCTGTCCTGACCCCAGCTGTGTGACAACTAACGCAGAGATCCCTGCACAGGGCTACGAGCTGACCTGGCACCTGTCTCCTTTGTCTGTCTGTGTCCCTGCCCCTGGTCCGGTCCTCTATAACTGGCCTCTATCAGGCTCCTACAGCACTGTACTGATCTGTGCTCAGTGGAGAGACATGTCGTTAGCCCTCTCTGAGACCCCCCCTCTCTCTCAAATACCAGCCCACAGCACTGAGGCAGTCTCCATTTCCCTCTCACCTGTCTCTCTAATTCTTCCTCTCTCCACTCCCCCCCCACCCTCTCTCATCCCATTCTCTCTCTCATCTTCCTTCCTTTCTCTCATACTGCTCTCTCATCCCCCTTACCCTATCTCTCTCTCATCCTGCTGAGCTCGTCTCTCCTTCTCTTAAATACCTGCTCTCTTAATCACTGCTTAGCTCCCTGACCCTGCACTGGAACCTGCTCTGCCGCAGTTAGCTAACCCACTTTCTGCCATCACCACTGTCTCCAGAGCTGGTCTCTCCAATATTCCCATGCACTGGTGTCACATCAAAATCCTTCCCCACCCGTTCAGACAAACCTTTTTTCCTTTCTGTTTCCGCTGCAATGGTATCCCGTCAAAATCAGCCCCTCTTAATGAGTATCCCTTCCTGTTTCCTAAAATCAGCCAGCCTCTTAATGAGTTAACCTGCATCCTTCCTGTTTCCCCTATTCCCCTGCAATGGTATCCCGTCAAAATCAGCCCCTCTTAATGAGTTAACCTGCATCCTTCCTGTTTCCCCTATTCCCCTGCAATGGTATCCCGTCAAAATCAGCCCCTCTTAATGAGTTAACCTGCATCCTTCCTGTTTCCCCTATTCCCCTGTAGTGGCCCCTCTTAATGAGTTAACCTGCATCTTCCTTTTCATTCCTCATTTCCTCCAGGTCTGTCTCTGGCTGTGCGTACAGAGAAGAGCAACAGATCTAATGTAGTCTGTTCCTCTCCAGCCTCCAGGCCTGACGGCCTTCTGCCATCCCTCCACCCATCAGTAAGACATTAATCAATGGTCTGATCCAGACCATTCAATAAGTCACATTCAGTACTGCTGCTAACTCACAATCTCTCTCTCTCTCTCTGTGAAGAAACCAACCAATCAGTCTTCTCCCATGAGGTGATGTAATATATACCCATGCACCACTGAGTGGTGTGTGTGTGTGTGCGTTGGGGGGCTGCTGCATGTCTTTAGGAGGCGGGCGGCAGCAGGCTTTATTTCCGCCCCATCTCTCTCATTACTTGCGGTTACTTGGAGCTTATGGTCGTGCATGATGCGATCTATAAAAAGCATCATTTTCCTCAGCCAGTGGTTTTTGTGCTTGAGCGATGCATAGTGTACTTTCTGGGGTTGTTTCTTTCTTTTTGACCGGACAGCCCTGGGCGCCAACGAGCTCTGGGGGCCCATGCGCCTGTCTGACATAGATAGTTGTGACAGTAACCCTCTAAAAAGTCATTAAGAATCTTTTTAATGTACTAGGAAGCTAAGCATTTGTTTCTTGGCCTTCAAGAATGTGACTGACCAAAGTGCCTCGGGCCTTGGGAAATAAATGAACTGATTGAAAGTGGAAGGGGATATCGGTGAACAAATGCTGTTGTCAAGGCTACGACGGTGCCAGTGCAGTGAGTGGCGCTTACTCAGGAGTTAAAAAACGTTTGTCGGATCGAGAGCCTAATGCTTCTTAAGTAGGTCTTTATGAGTTTTAGTTTAGAAAACGATTTCTCCACAGAAGCGACAGTTACAGGGATGGTTATAAACAACTTGATTTGCAGTAGCAAGATGAGGGGAACTGGGCAGAAGGGAGTAGTGTTGCAGAACTGCTAGATTTGAAGCATCTTTATTTGAGCCTCTCATTCTCCTTAATTGCCAGACTCAACAGGTTACGTAAAGAGATGACCTGAATAGGAAGCTCTGGGAACAGGTCGTCTGGATACTGGACAGACAATACATTGGCAGACGCAAACAAATGTATCTTGAGCGGACAAAAGTCCTTGAGGGCTCAAACAAAAAAGGTGTGTTGTGTGATTTTCTTCATACTGGTGAACCGACGTTTAAGTTGTGTGGTTCCAATATTAACAGTCCCTTATCTCTGGTATATCTTTCTATGCACCATTCAAGACTAAGTTTAAATTGTGTGCGGCGCAATGGACATATAATGCACAATGTCTGGATTGTCAATACTCAGTATAGAAAACAGTGGGGTCTGCAACCTGGACCTACAGGCCGTGGTGAGAACGTTTGCACACAAAAATGCAAGCCGACGCAGCCGCATACTGTAGCTACTACAGGACTCTACATAGAAAAAATGAGATTGGCATTAATAAACTGGTTTTACACAAAACAACTTTCTATCCAAGCTGGGAGAGAGTGCGAGGAATGGCTCATGTCGTGCAGGTTCAGGTAGGATATACAGGACAGTTGTATATCAAATGAATACATCAATTGGTTGCTGATTAGTCTGCTGTTGTATTGAAAATGTATTTTACCGTATGCAATGTTTGAATTGCCAACTTTTAATTACCGAACAAGTAATTACATTCTTGTTGCCAGACAGCAGTCTAAATGGACGCCCTACGACAACGTGTATAGCATCGTGAAATGTTAGGTTTAACATGAGAAAATGACGACCAAATATAGGCCTTCAATAAATAATAATATAGGCCTTCCATTAAGTAAAGCTATAGGCTTTCTGTGGTGCCAACTTTCCATTTCTGTCAATGGAAAGGTTGAGCTATCTGTGGGGGATGGGGGGTGCGGGCGCTGCTCGTGTACAAGTGAGCAGTGTGTGGAGAGAGTGAGGGCTGAGGGGGGTGGTGTGTGGGACGAGAGGGAGGGAGGAAAGGAAGGTGTAGTAGATGAAGAATGGGAGAGATGGCTGAGAAGAGAGGTAGAGTGGTAGGAAATAACTATCAATCTCACCAGTCGATGTGTCTGGAGTCATGAGCCTTGCAATATGACCAAACTGAGGGAAAGCACACACCGTCCGGGGCTTATTCAACGGAGCTCAATTGGGTGTTCAGTAGCTAGGAGAGAGCGGGCAGACGGACTGTCCTGTTCTACATTCTGGTAGCTTGAAGCAGGAGTTGTCATTCTGCTGTCTCGCTCTGTCAGTCACCACCACCCCTCATCCTCTTCTCCTTCATCCCTGGCTGCATCCCTCCCTCCATTTATCATCCTCCTGCATGGACTCCAGAGGTCTTTTTGTTTTTGTTTAGTCGTTCTGCTATTTTGTGGGTGAGGGGCTGAGACTAAAGAGAACCTGCACACTGCCCTCACACTGTTTAGGAGGAGACGTCATTGGCATGTTTCCTTGATGTTGGAGAGACCTTGTTGAAATGTTGCTCTGACATTATTAGGGCGTTTGTGAGGGAATGGGGACGAGCAGCTCAGAGGGAGAGTAGGACATTCCAGTGACGTTCAACACTGCTGTTAGAGCCTCAGCACACACACTCCAACATGCAAAAACACATCACGCGGAATACAGTGCAGACTGCTGACATCATCCAACCCCTCTTCTTGTCTTCTCTTTGTTTCCCCCTTCTTCCCCTCTCCATCTACTTTCTATCTCAATCTGTCTCATCCTCTTCTCTCTCTCCTCTCCTTCCCTCCCTCCCCTCCTACAGAACCCTCTGTGGTCCCCTCCAACGCAGGCGTGGTGGCAGGTGCTGTGATTGGCTTCCTTCTGGCCCTTCTCCTTGTTGCCGCCCTTATTGCCGTCCTGGTCACCCGAAGCCGCCGGCAACAGCAGGGTTACCGCGGCAACCCAAACCACAGCTCCTACGACATAAAGTTGCGCGTCTTCGGTGGCGGCAAGAAGGGGAGCAAGAACGGGACGGGTGCTGGCGCCGGGGGCAACGGGGCGGACGGCAACAACAGCCCCATCTACGTCTACAAGGAGGGCTCCGCCCATGATGGCCTGACTGAAAAGGCCAATCACCACGTGCCGCTACACCTGGGGAGGCATGGTGAAGGGGTTGCCACGGCGCAGGACATCCTGCTGAGCGGCGAGCTGGACGAGGCAGAGCGGAGAAAGTTTGACCAACTGGAGGATGACGAGGAGAGTTACGACCACTTTGGAAGGGCGGGCCCATCCTGCAGCTCCGCCCAACACATGACCAGGACGGAATCATGGGTGGTTACCTTGACGACGACATGGAGTCTCAGCGCGACGGGTCGGTCATCTCACGGACTGCCGTGTACGTGTAGAGAGAACGGGCAGAGGAAGAGGAGGAGGAGGAAGGGAAAGCAGGATGAAGAAGGAAAGGATGAATGAAAATGTCCTCCTTCTAGAGGAGTCGGTGGTGTTGAGTTCTCCTCTGGATCATTTGAAATATATTAACGACGACCAACAATGCAGCCCATGGAGGGAGCAAGATGAAGTGGCTGAGGGAGGGAATGTACAGAAACAAGATGGAGGACTGGTGTATTGATAATACAAATCTTTTTCTCTGGTCTCAATATGAAAAGTGGATCACTTGGGATCTATCTACCAAAACAAATGAAAGAAATCCTGAAACTATCTTCCTCACTTTGCTGCTCTGTCTGTTGTGTTCCTCCTTTCCTTAGCTTAGGGACCTTGGAGATTGAAACCTCCAGAGAGACACATTGCGGTAGGGACTTGTGGGTAAAATGGCATCTCCATGCACCTGTTCCCACGTTAGAAACTCCTCACTAAAATATTCATTCTTATCTCCACTAAACGCACAGTAGCAATGTAAGGGGTGTCATGATGATACCTGCTCCCTGCTATTCTCGTCTCTCTCCTGTGGGACAACGTTTGTTCCGGCCACAGTAGCCTTGTTTCTGCTGTATGTGACAGTACTGGGGAAGGGGAAGGTTGACAGAGGAAGTGGTCGATGTAGTTGTGGTTCAGTAGAATGTCAGACTCTCTCTCGTGTCTGTATGTTGCAGTAGGCCTCCTCATTCTCTCTGCTATTGTGCCATCAACTGGAAGTATGTGCAGAATTTAGTTTGGGACATTCTGAAATGATAAACAACTTACTGAAGGAGGTAGGTCATCTAGATGAAGAGTGCATGAAATGGGAATTGATAGAGGGAACTGTACAGCTGTTCTCATCTCTGGTGAGACTGGGAGAGAGGGGTTAGGATGAATTGATAGAGGGAACTGTACAGCTGTTCTCTGGAGAGACTGGGAGAGAGGGGTTAGGATGAATTGATAGAGGGAACTGTACAGCTGTTCTCTGGAGAGACTGGGAGAGAGGGGTTAGGATGAATTGATAGAGGGAACTGTACAGCTGTTCTCATCTCTGGTGAGACTGGGAGAGAGGGGTTAGGATGAATTGATATAGGGAACTGTACAGCTGTTCTCATCTCTGAGACTGGGAGAACTGTACAGCTGTTCTCATCTCTGGTGAGACTGGGAGAGAGGGGTTAGGATGAATTGATAGAGGGAACTGTACAGCTGTTCTCTTGAGAGACTGGGAGAGAGGGGTTAGGATGAATTGATAGAGGGAGAAAAAGGAAAGGCTCTGAAACAGCAGGGCTGTTCTCACTCTCCTCTTTTTGATCCCTCTCTTCTTGTGGTGTTCCTGACACAAAGAGTTTGATTGCTAATGAGCCATGAAGTCACCGCTCAGCTTAGCCCACACGCCCACCAAATGACCACCGCTTGGATGTTATGACGTGGGCATTTTCTCTCTCCCCGTTTCTCTCCTCCCCCAGTTTCTCCATCACCTCTCTCTACCCTGTGTGTGTGGGTGATTAACACAGGGATACAGGGAGAGGTAGGGAGGCATGAAATACCCACTGTCTGTACCCCCTTCCTCCTGCCAGACCTGACTCGGAAAGCCATGGTGGAGTCATGCCCTGCTCACTGTACATCTCAGCTTTCATAGGTTGATTAGTCAGGTTATATAGAAATCCAAATACATGATGGCATATTTGCATCTAGCCAATTAAGATACAAATGAAGTCAAATGAATTGATTGATTCTGTGCATACACAGGGGGGTGAATGACCTGTTATAGGACCTACATTGACTAGCAGAGGTCTGGGTATAATCCTTCATGATTCAGACCGGAGCCTGATAGTTTAGTGACTAAATTGTCTTTCTAACAAGACAGTCGAGGGCTGTTCAAGCCAATATCACCATGTACAACTATTATACATCACTAGAGGCAAACAGACGACCACTGGACGGCTATGACCAGCTGTCTTCCTGAAGAGCCTTACTTTCCTACCCTCAATAGCCCAGATCTGAATCCCCTCTGAATCAGCCCCTTCACAAATCCTATCTCATGACTCCCCTGTGATTCATCGTGTTTCCTGGTTAATCAGTGGGGTTTCCTTGGCTGCCCTGACCAGGCGAGGTGCCTGATTGGCCCATTTAAGCCTGGGTCTGTTTATGCGTCACGGCCAGCCAGAGGTCATGGGGTCACAGAGAAACGCACACATACACTTTGGTGAGAGAGCAACGTGTAGTAGTGTTCCAGGATGACGTTAACTGTTGTGGTGGAGGTTGACCGCTGTGGGTGGAGAGACCGGAACGGAGAGGGGGGAGACTGGGAGGAAGGGATAGATACTGGACCCACTGCGACTCGCCTAACCATCAGCACTTGATAACACTATAGCCTAAGTCTGTCAGTGCTCAGTATAGGCCAAAACTCTGGCTTACATAAACATTATAGATACAGTACACATGCAGGGAGCAGGACTCTACAGTGCAGCCGTTTTACCTCATATGCGCCTAAGTATTTTGCTTTGCGACAATTTTAGAATTCTAGCTTTATTACCTCAAATATTTTTCACTGTGCTCCTACATTTCTTTGTGTGCGCCTACATGTTTCAACTTAGCCACACACGTGCTCCTAGAAAAGGTCAGCGTAGAGGCCTGTAGTGAACTACTTATAATGACCACTAACAAACACGTATCTCCAGTCTGCACTTGTATGTAACACCAAAACAGGATATGCCCACTAGTTATATTTGTATGAAGGTGATCAAGTGTGTCTTTGGAGAAATATTGATAATGTCCTTCAGTTTGTGATGTGAAGAAGGAGGGAAGGGAGAAAGTTGTATGTATATTTTGGTGTGAGGTATCTGTATAGTATCTGTATAGTATCTGTATACTATATATGTACGGATCTTTATTTTTCTTGTCGAACTCCTGTGAAAAAAATGTGGATATTGATCAGAGTGTAAATAACTGCTGTATAGTCAATGGTGTCATGTGGAACTCACTTCCTGATTTGGCCAAGGTCAAAGTTCAGTCAGCCAATAATACTGTACTCCGAATGTAACTGCTTGAATAGACAACCCTTCAATGAAACGGTATAGGATGCACATCTTCAGTTATTAAATACTTGTGAATCTAGTTCATCTCAAGGACAATAGTTGAAATACATGTAAACATTTTAGTTTTTCAGCCAAGATGATAACTGAAATAACTGGATTGGCAGGTTCACTAAACTCAATCAACATACTTAAGATACCTGCCCCTTCACACATACTATTTATCAGATAGACTAGCTCCTACATAGGCAGTGATGTGTGTGGTTTCTGAGTCAGCGCTGTGTGTGGTTTCTGAGTCAGCGCTGTGTGTGGTTTCTGAGTCAGCGCTGTGTGTGGTTTCTGAGTCAGCGCTGTGTGTGTGGCACAGAGGCTTTGGGACATCTGTCAGTGCCACGGTGTGTAACCCGAATGTCCATTTCTTGCCCCCTCTGTCTCTTAGCATTGGGAGTTAGAGGAGACATTACTTTACACTGTCCCCTGCAGCCTGATCTCTATATCTCTATCTCTCACACACACACACACACACACACACACACACACACACACACACACACACACACACACACACACACACACACACACACACACACACACACACACACACACACACACACACACACACACACACACACACACACACACACACACACACACACACACACACACACACACACACACACACACACACACACACACACACACACACACACACACACACACACACACACACACACACACACACACACACACACACACACACACACACAGAGAGAGAGAACTAGTAGGAAAGACACTTCCCCAAACGTACACAAACACTTAGTGGTTTGAACTCTGTCAGAACATTCACAGACCCCTCTGTTCTCCAGAGACTGGGAGAGAGCCACACACACACTCCTCTTGCCCACTGTCAGGGATTTAAGTAACATGTGTTCTGAGAACACTTTCTGAGAATCATCTGTACTGTTACTCTCTCTCTGAGGGCTGTGTTTTTAAAGCTTTCATAAAATAAATACCCAATTGGCCAATCTTTTACAAAAAAAATTTTTTTTAAGTAAATGCTTTCTGGGAGTCTACTTCTCTTGACCTCTGCTTGTACTGCCTGGCACAAAGGTTTTAAAATAAAAATGCTTTTAGAGAGTTGACGTAATGTTCCTGTCCTGGAGTTAACACAGCTTGTTAGTAGGTTGTTGTTAATCCACATTGTCCTCCTCTGGCTCTAAACACTGATGACTAATCCAAGCCTTAACTTCCTTCTCGTCTTAATCGCTCCCCCCTGACATGTACATAGTATAAATATATAAATACAGTATCTAGTGGAAAGGAAAATAAAGAATGACTAATTTATGGTGTCACGTGTTCTATTTCTCAGCACCAAGCATGAAGGATTTCTTCTCTTCTGTATCAATGCTTATTTGACAAGTCATTATCTTTTTATTATCTCTTATTGCAGTGCTTTAACATTTCTGCTTTATTTCTCCACTGCTTTTCTGTGACCTACTCCGCCACAACAGGCTTAATGTGCTTTTACCCTGCACCATTTTGTACAGTGCAGTCAACCATCTTACCACAAAATGTGCTTTTTATTCACCGCTCTCTGAACTCGGTTTCTTTAAGAAACATTAAGAATCTGTCACTATTTGTCATGTCTTTCTATTTTGTTTTGTTTTTTGTATTTGGTTGCAATTAAAGTTTTCTTGATTTTTGAAACGATGACCTTGTTGCTGTGTATTATGTACATAGAAGGAATATAAATAGTAATTGAATGTAGGTATCTGGGTATATTTATTAGCAATGTCCTCTGTTAGCTAGTGTAACATGTTAGCACACCCTGGAGGGTGCGGAGTCTTGCTGTTTGTCTCGTTTCGGTTGTGATAAAACTGTTCATTGTCAAGAGTGCTGATAACATACAGTATCTAGGCTATGGGAATCAACATGAGAAGGGTAGCGAGGGAGAGGTGACGCGTGTTAGCTCACGTTTCACTCACACACCCAAGCCCCTCCCCCTGTTTGTTTGATTTGCATATGTCATCTGGTTGACTAAGGTGAACCCGCTGCCGTGGTAACGGGTAGTTTGGACAGAGTGGGAGCGTCAAGGAAACGTACAGATACCGTGTGTGATGGCTTAGGAATGTGGTGTTGCTTTGGTATTACCACATAGAGGGAGGGTTTGTTATCAGTTGGGGAATGTGCATGCTGGCTGAAACTAAGTAATTCGACCAGCTCTCAAGGGCTGCGTTCTTTGAACCCTCTGACTCAACCAGACTGGTTTGGTAAAGAAAGTGGGAGGAGACGCGTGCTTTCATGTGCCCATAATTTTATCACTGTAAAACCATGTGACCTTCACTCCCCACAGTCAAGGTGCAGAGATGAAGTGGAAATGGATTCATTGTGTGAAGGTTTTGAATGTTTTTCTGCCCTGTAGTCTCAGCTCGAACCAATTTGGTTCTTTAGGTCCGTATCTTCCCTGTGTCTCGATGCTTTGACACAGGTCTGTGTGTGTGTCGTCTGTGGGGTTTTTCCGTCGACGCTCAAACTATTTATACAGAGTCCAGACAGCCATCTGGCTCCACTAATTGCTTTTGAGGCTGGCAAAATGAAAAGGCGGCTCGCTCACTCTCGCTCACTCTCACTCTCGCTCACTCTCGCTCACTCTCGCGCTCTCTCGCTCACTCTCGCGCTCTCTCGCTCTCTTCTCTGGGCTCCTGGCTGAATGCTGAAGACTTCCTTTCACAACAGAGCGGAAATGGTGGCATCACTTAAAACGCCCGAGAGGAGTACAAGCACACTGTGTTGCGCCCGGCACAAATATTTGAACGTCCCTCTAGTTTAAGAGCAGTGACCCCTTAAACCAAAACCTGGCTGTTCAACCAGAAACCACAACCTAGATTTGAAGCCAAACTGACACTGCGGGGCCAAGCTCTGTGTTGTCCAATCCCTGTTCTAACATAGTGCTGTACCAGTCCAGTGCCAATCCGCTGTGGTTGTATTGTAGTGATGCCTGGGGCACTGTCATGGTGGCCCTGTTCTGGCTCCCTGTGACGGGAGGATGAGGCAGACATTGTTTTTGTGTGTCTGTCGGACTCGGTTAGGAATAATGGCGTGTGTTTCTGTGTTTGTTCACGGCAGCGTGTACTATAACGGCATGTTTGTGTTTAGACACCAGCAAAGTGGGGCAGTTTGTTTCCGTGTCTGGTATGATGGCCTGAGGGGGGTGCCGTGTGTGTGGTGGTATTCGACTGAGGAGACGTGTGTGTGTGTGTGTGTGTGTGGACATCTGAGTGGGTATTCGTATGTATGCATGTATGCCTGTTGACTCTGCAGCATTCAAAGTATATACTGTCCATGGCTTGTCTGAGCTACTGTCCAGTCCATACAGTAGTGTCTAGATGAACACACAGCCTTAACACACACTTAAACCTGTTCTAGTCTGCAGATGGATGGATAGAACCTAGCCTACTGCCACCTGTCTCCGTTTAACCTCTCACCCTTAGGCTCCAGGCCTGACTCAACAATCCCAGAGTGTGATAGCCTGCTGATGAATGGATCACAGTACGATGTATTGATGGGCTGACCCATGAGGACATCTCTTCAATGACCTAAATGAGTAGCCAGCCTGGTTCTGACCTTTTTTAACGTGAATGGAAACTCCTTTTGGCCTCATCACATGCTTTGTGTAGATTCTGTTTGACTTTCTCCAATCCAGAGCCACAGATTTATAGTGTATTCATAGTTTTAAAAACAATTGCAGTTTATTTGAATTATATTTATTTTTGATCAAATCCTGTATATGAGCCGGGTGCTGCACACCAATGACAATATTTGACATCTTACAGAGCACGTTTTCCATGTGCTGTATTTGATCTTCTACTCCCTGCTGTTTGCATGGCTTCTCCTGGTCTAGCCTGGGTACCTGACTGTCTGCATTCCACACTATTACTCTGTTGTTGTGTCAATGTCACGTACACTAAAGCAGAACACACTGGAACTCTTGAGATTACTGAGACTACTCTTTAGCATAACAGGAAATGGTATTGTTAACTTTTTATCAGGAAGTCAGGGTTTTATTAAGCTACATTTTGTGCGCACACACTCTCTCTCACACACACTCAACCCCTGACCTTGTGTGGGGGGGTGCCCCTGTGTCCCCTAGTGTCCCAAGGAGATTACGCTTCCTCTCCTGATGCTGACCGGGCTTGAGCTGACGGCAGGCAAGGGATTGTGGGTAGCAGGGCTCCCAGGGGTGGTGCATGGTTGGCCCACTGCCACCAGAGCAGAGGGGGTATCTGACTGGGTTGGGGTGGGAGTAGAGGGGGGGGGGTAGATGGATAATGTAGATCCAGTTGAATGCACCTTCCACATGACAGAGCGTGTTTGGGATGAGGACTGTGGAGGAGAAGTGGGGGGTTGTTGTAGGGTGATGGGTTTCAGTATAGTGTAGTGGAGGTGATGAAGGGTGTTTGGGAGGAGGACTGTGGAGGAGAAGTGGGGGGTAGTTGTAGGGTGATGGGTTTCAGTATAGTGTAGTGGAGGTGATGAAGGGTGTTTGGGAGGAGGACTGTGGAGGAGAAGTGGGGGGTAGTTGTAGGGTGATGGGTTTCAGTATAGTGTAGGGGGAGGTAATGAAGGGTGTTTGGGATGAGGACTGTGGAGGAGAAGTGGGGGGGGGGTAGTTGTAGGGTGATGGGTTTCAGTATAGTGTAGGGGAGGTGATGGAGGGTGTTTGGAAGGAGGACTGTGGAGGAGAAGTGGGGGGTAGTTGTAGGGTGATGGGTTTCAGTATAGTGTAGGGGAGGTGATGAAGGGTGTTTGGGATGAGGACTGTGGAGGAGAAGTGGGGGGGTTTGTAGGGTGATGGGTTTCAGTATAGTGTAGGGAGGTGATGGAGGGTGTTTGGGATGAGGACTGTGGAGGAGAAGTGGGGGTAGTTGTAGGGTGATGGGTTTCAGTATAGTGTAGTGGAGGTGATTAAGGGTGTTTGGGTGGGAGGAGAAGTGGGGGTTGTAGGGTGATGGGTTTCAGTATAGTGTAGTGGAGGTGATTAAGGGTGTTTGGGAGGAGGACTGTGGTGTTTGGGATGGGTTTCAGTATAGTGTACTGGAGGTGATGAAGGGTGTTTAGGACGAGAAGTGGGGGGTTGTAGGGGATGGGTTTCAGTCTAGTGTAGGGGAGGTGATGAAGGGCTGTTTAGGACGAGAAGTGGGGGTAGTTGTAGAGGGATGGGTTTCAGTCTAGTGTAGGTTTAGGAGTGGGTTGATTTGGGCTGAGGAGAGGAACGGGGGGGTTGTTGTAGTTGGATGGTTTTCAGTGTAGGTTTAGGAGTGGGTTGATTTGGGCTGAGGAGAGGAACGGGGGTGGTTGTTGTAGTTGGATGGTTTTCAGTGTAGGTTTAGGAGTGGGTTGATTTGGGCTGAGGAGAGGAACGGGGGTGGTTGTTGTAGAGGGATGGGTTTCAGTGTAGTGTAGGTTTAGGAGTGGGTTGATTTGGGATGAGGAGAGGAACGGGGGGAGTAGGATTAGAAGAGTGGGGGCATGGGGTTAGTGCAGCTGTGTTAGTTTAGATTCTGTGAGATCTGTGTGTGTGTGTGTGTGTGTGTTCTCTCTGTATGTCCCACTCAGTGGTGCAGTGACCTCAACCACCACCTGCAAAAACAGACTGCAGCCGCAGATGAAAGAGGTGTGTGTGTGTGTGTGTGTGTGTGTGTGTGTGTGTGTGTGTGTGTGTGTGTGTGTGTGTGTGTGTGTGTGTGTGTGTGTGTGTGTGTGTGTGTGTGTGTGTGTGTGTGTGTGCACGTCAAGCTCCCATGTACCTGGAACTAAACCTCTCCCTGAAGCACACAGAATAACAAAATTGACCATTTTACAGGGTTCTGGTTAGCTGGCAGCACTGACCTACAGTCTGTCTGAGTCAGATCTCTATCCATATAAGAATGGTTACTCCTGCTCCGCTCTTAAGAATAGATGCGTGTGTGTTTGGCTCTGGGCGCTCTGCAGATCAGATGCACTGGTTGCTTAATTCACCGTCTCAACAGGCTCTCAATCGTGCTCACACACACACACACACACACACACACACACACACACACACACACACACACACACACACACACACACACACACACACACACACACACACACACACACACACACACACACACACACACACACACACACACACACACACACACACACACACACACACACACACACACACACACACCGATCAAGAGAAGAGCAGAAACAGAAACACTGGCTCTAGGTTGGTCAGGATAAGTCGTATGACATTTTTATTGGACTGTCAGGTCTAGAGTGAATCAACTGGTCAGAGTGCGTCTTTGTGACTGTACACACGGGATAGAGATTATGTCTCTTCTCTCTGAGGCAGTCCAGAGTGATTTGTTCAGTGACTGTGGTCTCGTCTCTCTCTCTCTGTAGGAGTGAAGTCTATTTCAGTCCTTTGTCTGACATCAAATAGAGTCAGGTTGCGGGAAGTACTGTGACAACTTCACACAGCTATGTCTGTGTGTGAGGCAACTTCTCTTAACACTTCTACACACACTCTGTATTATCTCTTCTATTCATCCTTCTCTCCATCTATCTCTCTGCTCACTCACCTCTTCTATTCATCCTTCTCTCCATCTATCTCTCTGCTCACTCACCTATTCATCTCTCTCCATCTATCTCTCTGCTCACTCACCTCTTCTATTCATCCTTCTCTCCATCTATCTCTCTGCTCACTCACCTCTTCTATTCATCCTTCTCTCCATCTATCTCTGCTGCTCACTCACCTCTTCTATTCATCATCCTTCTCTCCATCCATCTATCTCTCTGCTCACTCACCTCTTCTATTCATCCTTCTCTCCATCTATCTCTCTGCTCACTCACCTCTTCTATTCATCCTTCTCTCCATCTATCTCTCTTCTCATCCTTCTCTCCATCTCACCTCTTCTATTCATCCTTCTCTCCATCTATCTCTCTGCTCACTCTCTGTCACTCTCTTTCTATTCATCCTTCTCTCCATCTATCTCTCTGCTCACTCTCACCTCTTCTATTCATCCTTCTCTCCATCTATCTCTCTGCTCACTCTCACCTCTTCTATTCATCCTTCTCTCCATCTCTCTCTGCTCACTCTCACCTCTTCTATTCATCCTTCTCTCCATCTATCTCTCTGCTCACTCACCTCTTCTATTCATCCTTCTCTCCATCTATCTCTCTGCTCACTCTTCTACCCTCTTCTATTCATCCTTCTCCTCTCATCTATCTCTCTGCTCACTCTCACCTCTTCTATTCATCCTTCTCTCCATCTCTCTCTGTCATCTTCTTCATCCTTCTCCCATCTATCTCTCTGCTCACTCTCACCTCTCTATTCATCCTTCTCTCCATCTATCTCTCTGTCACTCTCATCTCATCCTTCTCTCCATCTATCTCTCTGCTCACTCTCACATCCTTCTTCCATCTATCTCTCTGCTCACTCTCTTCTTCTATTCATCCTTCTCTCCATCTATCTCTCTGTCACTCTCACCTCTTCTATTCATCCTTCTCTCCATCTATCTCTCTGCTCACTCTCTTCTATTCCCTTCTCTCCATCTATCTCTCTGCTCATCCTTCTATTCATCCTTCTCTCCATCTATCTCTCTGCTCACTCTTCTATTCATCCTTCTCCATCTATCATCCTTTCTATTCATCCTTCTCTCCATCTATCTCTTCTGTCACTCTCACCTCTTCTATTCATCCTTCTCTCCATCTATCTCTCTGCTCACTCACCTCTTCTATTCATCCTTCTCTCCATCTATCTCTCTGCTCACTCTCACCTCTTCTATTCATCCTTCTCTCCATCTATCTCTGCTCACTCACCTCTTCTATTCATCCTTCTCTCCATCTATCTCTCTGCTCACTCACTCTTCTATTCATCTTCTCTCCATTCATCCTTCTCTCCATCTATCTTCATCCTTCTGCTATCTCTCTGCTCACTCACCTCTTCTATTCATCCTTCTCTCCATCTATCTCTCTGCTCACTCACCTCTTCTATTCATCCTCCATCTCTATCTCTCCATCTCTCTGCTCACTCACCTCTTCTATTCATCCTTCTCTCTCTATCTCTCTGCTCACTCACCTCTTCTATTCATCCTTCTCTCCATCTATCTCTCTGCTCACTCTCACCTCTTCTATTCATCCTTCTCTCCATCTATCTCTCTGTCACTCTCACCTCTATTCATCCTTCTCTCCATCTCTCTCTGCTCACTCTCACCTCTTCTATCATCCTTCTCTCCATCTATCTCTCTGTCACTCTCATTCATCCTCTTCTATTCATCCTTCTCTCCATCTATCTCTCTGCTCACTCACCTCTTCTATTCATCCTTCTCTCTCATCATCTATCTCTGTCACTCACCTCTTCTATTCATCCTTCTCTCCATCTATCTCTCTGCTCACTCTCACCTCTTCTATTCATCCTTCTCTCCATCTATCTCTCTGTCACTCTCACCTCTTCTATTCATCCTTCTCTCCATCTATCTCTCTGTCACTCTCACCTCTTCTATTCATCCTTCTCTCCATCTATCTCTCTGCTCACTCTTCTATTCATCCTCTTCTCTATCTCATCCTTCTCTCCATCTATCTCTCTGTCACTCTCACCTCTTCTATTCATCCTTCTCTCCATCTATCTCTCTGTCACTCTCACCTCTTCTATTCATCCTTCTCTCCATCTATCTCTCTGCTCACTCTCACCTCTTCTATTCATCCTTCTCTCCATCTATCTCTCTGTCACTCTCACCTCTTCTATTCATCCTTCTCTCCATCTATCTCTCTGTCACTCTCACCTCTTCTATTCATCCTTCTATCCATCTATCTCTCTGCTCACTCTCACCTCTTCTTTCATCCTTCTCTCCATTCATCCTTCTCTCCATCTATCTCTCTGTCATTCTCTCCATCTATCTCTCTGCTCACTCTTCTATTCATCCTTCTCTCCATCTATCTCTCTCTCTGTCACTCTCACCTCTTCTATTCATCCTTCTCTCCATCTATCTCTCTGTCACTCACCTCTTCTATTCATCCTTCTCTCCATCTATCTCTCTGCTCACCCTCACCTCTTCCATCTATTCTGTCCTCTCCTTCCTTTGACCTTTCTCTTCATCTGTCACTCTCACCTCTTCTATTCATCCTTCTCTCCATCTATCTCTCTCTGTCACTCTCACCTCTTCTATTCATCCTTCTCTCCATCTATCTCTCTGCTCACTCACCTCATTCATCCTTCTTCCATCTATTCTGTCCCTCCTTCTTTTGACCTTTCTCCCTCTGTCACTCTCACCTCTTCCATATTCTGTCCCTCCTTCCTTTGACCTTTCTCTCTCTGACTCTTTCTCCCTCTGTCACTCTCACCTCTTCTATTCTGTCCCTCCTTTCTATTCATCCTTCTCTCCATCTATCTACCTTTCTCCCTCTGTCACTCTCACCTCTTCTATTCTGTCCCTCCTTCTTTTGACCTTTCTCCCTCTGTCACTCCCTCACCTCTTCTATTCCTTCTCCATTTGATTCATCCTTCTCTCCCTCCTCTATCTCCCTCTGTCACTCTCACCTCTTCTATTCTGTCCCTCCTTCTTTTGACCTTTCTCCCTCTGTCACTCTCACCTCTTCTATTCTGTCCCTCCTTCTTTTGACCTTTCTCCCTCTGTCACTCTCACCTCTTCTATTCTGTCCCTCCTTCTTTTGACCTTTCTCCCTCTGTCACTCTCATAATAACGAAATGAGATGAATGGTGAGAATCTGACAGTCCACCCCGCTCCTTGTGTCACTGCTCACAGATAGTCTCTCTTCCTCCCCTTATATCGGTCTCCCAGTTTCTCTGATCTGGTTACCACAGGAGACTGACAACCCCCCAGTGTTACCTGCAGCCAATCAGATCACAATCTATTCTGTGAGGAAAGGAGTTCCTTCCCCTTATCACTTATTGTGCTTCTCTGTTGCAAGCCAGACGTTGTCTAGAGGGCAGAACAGACGGGAGCTGAAGGTATTGAACTGTGGGGTGTATCTACCTGTCTGCTGGGCCCTGCACATAAAACACTGCAGGGCCACAGTGACAGGTGCACAGTGACAGGGCCACAGTGACAGGGCCACAGTGACAGGTGCACAGTGACAGGGCCACAGTGACAGGTGCACAGTGACAGGGGCACAGTGACAGGGCCACAAATATGGTGCTGTGGGTCGGCTCCATGGAGAGGCATGATTCATGTCCATGTGCAGAGGAGTGTCTGACACGAGAGCAGTGTGTGTGACATACGAGAGAAATGAGCAGCCTGGGACCTTAGACACACACACACACACACACACACACACACACACACACACACACACACACACACACACACACACACACACACACACACACACACACACACACACACACACACACACACACACACACACACACACACACACACACACACACACACACACACACACACACACACACACACACACACACACACACACACACACACAGAGAGCAATATTAGAGCTCTCATCTTTTACCACCTATGGCTCCTTGGGCGTAGCAGCACTATATTGGTTTAGCTGTACTTTAGTGTGTGTCTGGTCTTTATGTAACTCTGTGGAGCTTTGTCACATTGTTATGTCTCTATTCTTGTTACTTTGTCACGGGCCTGTTACTTTGTCACAGAGTTGTTTTTCCTCCACCCAGTTGTTACTTTGTCAAAATGGAGTTGTTACTTTGTCACGGAGTTGTGTCTTTGTCACCAGAAATGGGCTTGTGTCAAACGTGTCATAAGGAGTTGTGTGTGATTTGTCACAGGCCATGTGATGTTGGAGCTGTTCCATTTCAGATCCGTTGTGTGTCTGGTCAGTCTAGTGTCTGTGTCTCTGTCATGAGTAGCCTATCACGTCTGTGGCCTGTTTTGTCAGGGAGTTGCGTGTGTCCTGTCAGGGAGTTGCGTGTGCTGTCCCAGGGTGTTGTAATATCTGTTTAGGGAGTTGCGTGTGTCTGTCAGGGAGTTGTTCCCTGTGTCTGTCAGGAGTTGTGCGTGTGTCTGTCAGGGAGTTGTGCGTGTGTCTGTCAGGGAGTTGTGGTGTGTCTGTCAGGGAGTTGTGCGTGTGTCTGTCAGGGGTTGTGCGTGTGTCTGTCAGGGATTGTGCGTGTGTCTGTCAGGGAGTTGTGCGTGTGTCTGTCAAGGGAGTTGTGCGTGTGTCTGTCAGGGAGTTGTGCGTGTGTCTGTCAGGGAGTTGTCCTTGTGTCTGTCAGGGAGTTGTGCGTGTGTCTGTCAGGGAGTTGTGCGTGTGTCTGTCAGGGAGTTGTGCGTGTGTCTGTCAGGGAGTTGACCGTTTCTGCAGGGAGTTGTGCGTCTGTCAGGGAGTTGTGCTGTGTCTGTCAGGGAGTTGTGCGTGTGTCTGTCAGGGAGTTGTGCGTGTGTCTGTCAGGGAGTTGTGCGTGTGTCTGTCAGGGAGTTGTGCGTTGTCTGTCAGGGAGTTGTGCGTGTGTCTGTCAGGGAGTTGTGCGTGTGTCTGTCACGGAGTTGTGCGTTTCTGTCAGGGAGTTGTGCTTGTCTGTCAGGGAGTTGTGTACTGTCACGGGGTTGTTACTTTGTCAGGGGTTGTGCGTGTGTCTGTCAGGGAGTTGTGCGTGTGTCTGTCAGGGAGTTGTGCGTGTGTCTGTCAGGGAGTTGTGCGTGTGTCTGTCAGGGAGTTGTGCGTGTGTCTGTCAGGGAGTTGTGCGTGTGTCTGTCAGGGAGTTGTGCGTGTGTCTGTCAGGGAGTTGTACGTGTGTCTGTCAGGGAGTTGTGCGTGTGTCTGTCAGGGAGTTGTGCGTGTGTCTGTCAGGGAGTTGTGCGTGTGTCTGTCAGGGGGTTGTGCGTGTGTCTGTCAGGGAGTTGTGCGTGTGTCTGTCAGGGAGTTGTGCGTGTGTCTGTCAGGGAGTTGTGCGTGTGTCTGTCAGGGAGTTGTGTGTGGGTTGATAGTACTGTGTTGAACTCTCTGCTGACATCATCTAATATCCAGAGACTAGTTTCACTGGGCTCTCTGCAACTTGAGGTGCTGTACAATAACCAGGCCTATAGCCTGTCTCTGAGGCTAAGTCTCCATGCCTGTCCCCTTTAGCTCTGACTGTCCTGTCCACCCTGTGTCCCCTGTCCCCTATTGCCCCGGTCTCCTTCCCTGACTCCCCCCTCCTCTCCCTATCCACCGTCTGTTCTCTCCCTCCTCACTCCATCCCTCCTGTCTATTTGTGGTGGTAATGTTTTTGTACAGTGATGACAACCAGGGTCATAGCTAGCCTGCCACCACGTCCAGCAGTGAAGCTGCGACACACACACACACACACACACACACACACACACACACACACACACACACACACACACACACACACACACACACACACACACACACACACACACACACACACACACACACACACACACACACACACTGGTGTTTGGTGACATTTTACAGCAAAATGATTCATCCATGTTGGCATCCAGCCTTATGAATAATATTAATGATCCGTACAGCAGAGGCATGTTACACACACACACACACACACACACACACACACACACACACACACACACACACACACACACACACACACACACACACACACACACACACACACACACACACACACACACACACGCTTCTACAGGCGGTGGGGAGAGCATGTCACAGCCAAGACATGTCACACACACACAGAATGCATTTACCCAAGTTACTGGTCATTAGAGATGTTCTTCCACTATATAATGGATAGACGGCTGTAGATCTGTAGTCCGATAGATGAATAATTGGACTCATTTAACCTTGTCTATCATGATGTATTCTGAAAGACTTTACCGCCCAGGGTTTTATTTCATTCATATTTCTAATCAGCCAGACATTTTGGAATTAATATTTCAGTCACCCTTTTCCTTCATGTCATGTTTGTCATTTATTATCATGTCTTGTCCCTGTGCTCCCCATTCTATTCGTTTCCCTCTGCTGGTCTTATTAGGTTCTTTCCCTCTTTCTATCCCTCTCTCTCCCCCTCCCTCTCTCACTCTCTCGCTCTCTCTTCTCTCTATCGTTCCGTTCCTGCTCCCAGCTGTTCCTATTCCCCTAATCATCATTTAGTCTTCCCACACCTGTTCCCGATCCTTTCCCCTGATTAGAGTCCCTATTTCTTCCTTTGTGTTCCGTTCCTGTCCTGTCGGTTCCTTGTTTAGAATTCACCGTGCTGTGATTGTGTATCGCCCTGTCCTGTCGTGTTTTTGCCTTCATCAGATGCTGCGTGTGAGCAGGTGTCTCTGTCAGCTACGGCCTGCGCCTACCCGGCGACCTGCAGTCTGTGGCCGCTTCTCCTGTTATTCCCTCTACAGACTAGAGGATTTCTGTTATTCCCTGTTTGGACATTTCCTGTTAAGGATTCAGGATTTGTCGTTTTCTGTTTGGACTTGAATAAACTCTGTTTCTGTTAAGTCGCTTTTGGGTCCTCTTTCACCTGCATGACAGAAGGAACCGACCAAGGAATGGACCCAGCGACTTCAGACGCTCGTTACACTGCCGTCGAGATCCAAGGAGCCATGCTCGGCAGACACGAGCAGGAATTGTCTGCTGCTCGCCATGCCGTGGAGAACCTGGCCGCTCAGGTTTCCGACCTCTCTGGACAGTTCCAGAGTCTACGTCTCGTGCCACCTGTTACTTCCTGGCCTGCCGAGCCTCCAGAACCTAGGGTTAATAACCCACCTTGCTACTCCGGGCAGCCCACTGAGTGCCGCTCCTTTCTCACGCAGTGTGAGATTGTGTTCTCTCTCCAACCCAACACATACTTTAGAGAGAGAGCTCGGGTGCTTACGTCATTTCACTCCTTACTGGCCGGGCTCGAGAATGGGGCACAGCTATCTGGGAGGCAAGGGCTGATTGCTCTAACAAGTTCCAGAACTTTAAAGAGGAGATGATTCGGGTTTTGACCGTTCAGTTTTTGGTGGGGAGGCTTCTAGGGCCCTGGCTTCCTTATGCCAAGGTGAACGGTCCATAACGGATTATTCTATTGAGTTTCGCACTCTTGCTGCCTCTAGTGAGTGGAACGAGCCGGCGCTGCTCGCTCGTTTTCTGGAGGGACTCCACGCAGTGGTTAAGGATGAGATTCTCTCCCGGGAGGTTCCTTCAGATGTGGACTCTTTGATTGCTCTCGCCATCCGCATAGAACGACGGGTAGATCTTCGTCACCGGGCTCGTGGAAGAGAGCTCGCATCAACGGTGTTTCCTGCTCCGCATCGCAACCATCTCCCTCCTCTGGCTTTGAGACTGAGCCCATGCAGCTGGGAGGGATTCGCATCTCGACTAAGGAGAGGGAACGGAGGATCACCAACCGCCTGTGCCTCTATTGCGGAGTTGCTGGACATTTTGTTAATTCATGTCCAGTAAAAGCCAGAGCTCATCTGTAAGCGGAGGGCTACAGGTGAGCGCAACTACTCAAGTCTCTCCATCAAAGTCCTGTACTACTTTGTCGGTCCATCTACGCTGGACCGGTTCGGGTGCTACATGTAGTGCCTTGATAGACTCTGGGGCTGAGGGTTGTTTCATGGACGAAGCATGGGTTCGGAAACATGACATTCCTTTCAGAGAGTTAGAGAAGCCTACGCCCATGTTCGCCTTAGATGGTAGTCATCTTCCCAGTATCAGATTTGAGACACTACCTTTAACCCTCACAGTATCTGGTAACCACAGTGAGACTATTTCTTTTTGATTTTCCGTTCACCGTTTACACCTGTTGTTTTGGGTCATCCCTGGCTAGTATGTCATAATCCTTCTATTAATTGGTCTAGTAATTCTATCCTATCCTGGAACGTTTCTTGTCATGTGAAGTGTTTAATGTCTGCCATCCCTCCCGTTTCTTCTGTCCCTACTTCTCAGGAGGAACCTGGCGATTTGACAGGAGTGCCGGAGGAATATCATGATCTGCGCACGGTCTTCAGTCGGTCCCGAGCCAACTCCCTTCCTCCTCACCGGTCGTATGATTGTAGTATTGATCTCCTTCCGGGGACCACTCCTCCTCGAGGTAGACTATACTCTCTGTCGGCTCCCGAACGTAAGGCTCTCGAGGATTATTTGTCTGTGTCTCTTGGGCCGTACCATAGTGCCTTCTTCCTCTCCGGCCGGGGCGGGGTTCTTTTGTTAAGAAGAAGGACGGTACTCTGCGCCCCTGCGTGGATTATCGAGGGGCTGAATGACATAACGGTTAAGAATCGTTATCCGCTTCCCCTTATGTCATCAGCCTTCGAGATTCTGCAGGGAGCCAGGTGCTTTACTAAGTTGGACCTTCGTAACGCTTACCATCTCGTGCGCATCAGAGAGGGGGACGAGTGGAAAACGGCGTTTAACACTCCGTTAGGGCATTTTGAGTACCGGGTTCTGCCGTTCGGTCTCGCCAATGCGCCAGCTGTTTTTCAGGCATTAGTTAATGATGTTCTGAGAGACATGCTGAACATCTTTGTTTTTGTCTATCTTGACGATATCCTGATTTTTTTTCTCCGTCACTCGAGATTCATGTTCAGCACGTTCGACGTGTTCTACAGCGCCTTTTAGAGAATTGTCTCTCGTAAAGGCTGAGAAGTGCTCTTTTCATGTCTCCTCCGTTACTTTTCTCGGTTCCGTTATTTCCGCTGAAGGCATTCAGATGGATTCCGCTAAGGTCCAAGCTGTCAGTGATTGGCCCGTTCCAAGGTCACGTGTCGAGTTGCAGCGCTTTTTAGGTTTCGCTAATTTCTATCGGCGTTTCATTCGTAATTTCGGTCAAGTTGCTGCCCTCTCACAGCTCTTACTTCTGTCAAGACGTGTTTTAAGTGGTCCGGTTCCGCCCAGGGAGCTTTTGATCTTCTAAAAGAACGTTTTACGTCCGCTCCTATCCTCGTTACTCCTGACGTCACTAGACAATTCATTGTCGAGGTTGACGCTTCAGAGGTAGGCGTGGGAGCCATTCTATCCCAGCGCTTCCAGTCTGACGATAAGGTTCATCCTTGCGCTTATTTTTCTCATCGCCTGTCGCCATCTGAGCGCAACTATGATGTGGGTAACCGTGAACTGCTCGCCATCCGCTTAGCCCTAGGCGAATGGCGACAGTGGTTGGAGGGGGCGACCGTTCCTTTTGTCGTTTGGACAGACCATAAGAACCTTGAGTACATCCGTTCTGCCAAACGACTTAATGCCCGTCAAGCTCGTTGGGCGTTGTTTTTCGCTCGTTTCGAGTTTGTGATTTCTTACCGTCCGGGTAGCAAGAACACCAAGCCTGATGCCTTATCCCGTCTGTTTAGTTCTTCTGTGGCTTCTACTGATCCCGAGGGGATTCTTCCTTATGGGCGTGTTGTCGGGTTAACAGTCTGGGGAATTGAAAGACAGGTTAAGCAAGCACTCACGCACACTGCGCGCCGCGCGCTTGTCCTAGTAACCTCCTTTTCGTTCCTGTTTCCACTCGTCTGGCTGTTCTTCAGTGGGCTCACTCTGCCAAGTTAGCTGGTCATCCCGGTGTTCGAGGCACTCTTGCGTCTATTCGCCAGCGCTTTTGGTGGCCGACTCAGGAGCGTGACACGCGCCGTTTCGTGGCTGCTTGTTCGGACTGCGCGCAGACTAAGTCGGGTAACTCTCCTCCTGCCGGTCGTCTCAGACCGCTCCCCATTCCTTCTCGACCATGGTCTCACATCGCCTTAGACTTCATTACCGGTCTGCCTTTGTCTGCGGGGAAGACTGTGATTCTTACGGTTGTCGATAGGTTCTCTAAGGCGGCACATTTCATTCCCCTCGCTAAACTTCCTTCCGCTAAGGAGACGGCACAAATCATTATTGAGAATGTATTCAGAATTCATGGCCTCCCGTTAGACGCCGTTTCAGACAGAGGCCCGCACCACGTCACAGTTTTGGAGGGAGTTCTGTCGTTTGATTGGTGCGTCCGTCAGTCTCTCTTCCGGGTTTCATCCCCAGTCTAACGGTCAAGCAGAGAGGGCCAATCAGACGATTGGTCGCATACTACGCAGCCTTTCTTTCAGAAACCCTGCGTCTTGGGCAGAACAGCTCCCCTGGGCAGAATACGCTCACAATTCGCTTCCTTCGTCTGCTACCGGGTTATCTCCGTTTCAGAGTAGTCTGGGTTACCAGCCTCCTCTGTTCTCATCCCAGCTTGCCGAGTCCAGCGTTCCCTCCGCTCAGCGTTTGTCCAACGTTGTGAGCGCACCTGGAGGAGGGTGAGGTCTGCACTTTGCCGTTACAGGGCACAGACGGTGAGAGCCGCCAATAAACGCAGGATTAAGAGTCCAAGGTATTGTTGCGGCCAGAGAGTGTGGCTTTCCACTCGCAACCTTCCTCTTACGACAGCTTCTCGTAAGTTGACTCCATGGTTCATTGGTCCGTTCCGTGTCTCCCAGGTCGTCAATCCTGTCGCTGTGCGACTGCTTCTTCCGCGACATCTTCGTCGCGTCCATCCTGTCTTCCATGTCTCCTGTGTTAAGCCCTTTCTTCGCACCCCGTTCGTCTTCCCTCCCCCTCCCGTCCTTGTCGAGAGCGCACCTATTTACAAGGTACATAAGATCATGGACATGCGTTCTCGGGGACGGGGTCACCAATACTTAGTGGATTGGGAGGGTTACGGTCCTGAGGAGAGGAGTTGGGTTCCGTCTCGGGACGTGCTGGACCGTTCACTCATCGATGATTTCCTCCGTTGCCGCCAGGATTCCTCCTCGAGTGCGCCAGGAGGCGCTCGGTGAGTGGGGGGTACTGTCATGTTTGTCATTTATTATCATGTCTTGTCCCTGTGCTCCCCATTCTATTCGTTTCCCTCTGCTGGTCTTATTAGGTTCTTTCCCTCTTTCTATCCCTCTCTCCCCCTCCCTCTCTCACTCTCTCGCTCTCTTCTCTCTATCGTTCCGTTCCTGCTCCCAGCTGTTCCTATTCCCCTAATCATCATTTAGTCTTCCCACACCTGTTCCCGATCCTTTCCCCTGATTAGAGTCCCTATTTCTTCCTTTGTGTTCCGTTCCTGTCCTGTCGGTTCCTTGTTTAGAATTTTCAGGATTTGTCGTTTTCTGTTTGGACTTGAATAAACTCTGTTTCTGTTAAGTCGCTTTTGGGTCCTCTTTCACCTGCATGACACTTCAGGCATTGGACTTGTGTGAAGTCTGGTATGATGACAGTCGTTTTTGAAAGGAGCTGAAGGTTTATTGTTGTGTATTGAAAAGAAAACAAATGAGTTGGAGTGAGTGAAGATAATGAGATGATGGGTTTCGGGGCAGGTGAACATTCCTTGGTGTCATATAGCAGAGTGTGTCTTTCTGCCAAACGGGTTGGTGGCATTTCATTTGTGACAGTGGACACTGTTGTCTATGGCATGTATGCTAAGTCAACCAGCCTAATATTGCTTAATGGTCTACTGACTGGTGTGTTTCACAGAGGAAGTGGTTGATCTAGACATTTCTGTCACCTGCTGGACATTTCTGTCACCTGCTAGAGTCAGCTCTGTCACCTGCTAGATAGTTCGATCACCTGATACCAGGGGTGGGCAACTCCAGTCCTTGAGGGCCTGATTGGTGTCACAGTTTTGCTCCAGCTAACACACCTGACTTCAATAATCACCTATTCAGGATCTTCAGTTTTAGAATGCAATTTAATTAATCAGCTATGTTTGCTAGGGATGGAGAAAAAGTGTGCCACCAATCAGGCCCTCGAGGACTGGAATTGCCCACCCCTTTGCTAGACCGCTCCGTCACCTGCTCGACAGCTCTGTCACCTGCTCGTAGAGCAGAGACAGCTCTGTCACCTGCTCGACAGCTCTGTCACCTAGAGGAAACACTGATGGTCCTGATACAGGTGTCTCAGAGACCAGTGTGTGTTGTTCACCTCCAGTTGAGCTGGTAGAGCAGAGACAGAGGGACCTGATACAAGTCTAACAGGTGTGTCTGTGTCTAGAAGAAAGATGGTTATGTGTCACCTAGAGTAGACGCACATCTATCTGATACACATCTATCTGATACCACTGTGTGTGTGTCGCCTGCAGGAAGTGTTGAACATCAACAAGCCATTGATAGATTACAGAGAACAATGCCATGATCTGCTCCTGTTCAGGTGACTGTTACTGTGTACACAGCAGGGTTGGGATCAATTCAGTTTCAATGCAGTCAATCCAGGAAGTGAACTGAAATTCAAGAACTGCAAACTTCTCATAGAAAGTAAATGGAAACTTTTCAATGATTGAATTGAAATGGAAGTTGCCCCAACCCTGGTACACAGACCAAAAGAATGTTGAGCGTTGTGAGATGCTGAGAACAGACAGAATACCGGCCCAGGCGAAGACAGTTGGAGTAGAAAGGAAGTCACTGCCCATCTAGGTGTGTAATAACTGCTATTTCTGCCCCATCCTTCACAATGAGTAGCCTCCATTCCTATAGCAGCAGATCAAATACACTCACATCAGCTCTGTTCCATCCGTCTGACTCTGTGTTGTTACACAGGTACCTTTCTTCCCCACACACACTCCTGTCTCTCCATGTGTGTGTTCCCTCTCCTCTCGCCGTGACTAACGCGGTCTGACACACACTTGTGCAGACGCGTACACACACACTACTTCAGGAGGATTGGGCTGGTGTAAAGCTGGCAAGAAATCAATCCCCTCTCCCTCTTCTTCCACTCTTCTGTCCTCTGAGCTCTGTATTAAATATGTAGAGCCCTGTGCTGTGCTGGGTGTTCAAGGGCTAGTGTGGTGTGGACCAGTATAAGAGGCTCTTTAGGGAACACTGATATAACTCTCCTCAACACAGCTCTCAATGACTGGTGTGTGTGTATACATAAGCATTTACAATAAGGAGTGTAGTGTGTTACTGTCGACACACACACCAATGACTTAGTGTGCCCTGGTGAACACTTAAATTGACTGGCATGCACTCACACACACTGACTAGCGTCGACAGTACAATGATTATAATGTGAAAAACAGCCGCGGCGTTGCAGTTTGACACTTAAACCTGTGCACCTGGCACCCACTACCGTACTCCATTCAAAGACACTTTATTATGGTGTCTTGCTCATTCACCCTCTGAATGACACGTGTCTCGAGGCTTTAATGTCTATAACCGGTCTCCTCCAGTTCATCTACTCTGATTTGAAGCGGATTTAACAGGTGACATCAATAAGTGACCATAGATTTCAGCTGGTCAGTCTGTCATGGAAAGAGCGGGTGTTCCTAATGTTTTGTACACTCTGTGTATGTGTGTCTTTTTGTACTGTGTTGACTGTCATGTTGAGTGTCATTGTAACGCGCAACCAGTGTTTGTGTCATGTCTTTCACGCAGGGCTGGCCTGCTGGTCCACACTGCACCAAGTGTCCTTCACTGCTGCCTATTGATTACCTCACACACTGTGCTCCTCGCCCACTGCAATGTATTTATGTCCACTCACCCACTTTATACTTTGCTGTTGCTATTGAACTGTCTATCTCTGACACACACACACACACACACACACACACACACACACACACACACACACACACACACACACACACACACACACACACACACACACACACACACACACACACACACACACACACACACACACACACACACACACACACACACACACACACACACACACACACACACACACACTGAGAGGTGGGAGAGATGGTGGAGCATGATATAGCTAACTGTATATTGAGATTCGGATGAATTGTGCCATAAAAATGATTATCTGAGAGAGACAGACTTGATGCAGTGTGTTAGATGCTGTATGAAGGATCATTATGTGCTCATGGGGTTGTCTGTCTGGAGGATAGTGTCGGTAAGGCCTTTTGATGCATATGTACAGCAGTTTGATATTGTTGACATGTGGGGGTGTAAATGTGACTATTATCATCCATATGCATTGTGTGTGTCTGTCATCCTGTATGGTTGTGTTTTTGTAACACACTGTGTGCATGCTTTTGTAGTATTCTATGTGTAATGTTGGTGTTAAGGACAGACACTGTAAAGAACACACATCTATAGCAACAGGTGGTAATGACTTCCATCACAGGAGGCTGCTGAGGAGGCTCATAATAACAGCCAGAACGGAGCAGTTGGAATGACATCAAACAACTGGAGGCCGTGTGTTTGATGTATTTGGTACCATTCCACTGGTGCCGCTCCAGTCATTACCACAAGCCTGTCCTCCCCAATGAAGGTGCCACCAACCTCCTGTGACTTCCATGTATGATCAGCACAAGGCTCCCACAACCTCGAACACCTCCCAGGGAACACAGTAGATGTGAGAGGAACTATATATAACTGTGGTTCTGGTTTGCATTGTGATTCCACACCCATATGCCCACAGGCCCATTAGATGTCCATGCAAATAATGTGTGTATACTTGAATGTGTATGTTACTTGCGCTGTAACCCTGCATAATCAACAACAAACTGAACCTAGTCACTGAAGCTCGCCACATAACGATAAGTCCTTTTTTTCCACATGCAAAATCTTACCCTTGTTGCCTATTCTATTCCATTGTTTATATGCCCAATAGTTCACCATGGCAGAGGAGAATTGTCTTAATGAGAGTTTAAATCCAAATGCAGAGCTAGAGCCGGGCCTGTGCCGTTCTGGCTGTGCAGATTCTCTTGAGGGGCATCGGCTGAAAGGGGGAGAGGATGCAACTGGAGAGCGGGGCCATTACGGCTCCCCGTCCTGTTAGTGGAGACGGACCCCCAATTAGCCGCCTGCTGTGTCCGAGAGGATACATCTCAGTAGCCTGAAGTCATCTCCTCTCTTTCCTCCATCTCTACTGACATTGAACAGATATAGTTGTAAGTGATATTAAATTCTATCAAGGCGTCCTCTATTGCTTTGACCTAACACAGCCTAACCTGAGACCAGCACATTGTTAGTAGAGGAAACCGTAGTGGAAATGTTAGTTTGTCTCACCTCAATCCCCTCTCAGTAGAAGGTTGCGCTCTGGGCTGGGATCCCTCTGTGCATGGCGGAGTAGTGCTCCAGTAGTTAATGAAGTGGATGTTCTCCCAGGCGGAAGGTCACAGGGCAGGTAAACGGACCAATGGGTGACAGACCAGGCCCCAGGGAAGGAGGGGGAGGTTAGGGACAGTTCATGCTCATTCACATTATGACACACTAGCTAACTGAGGTGACCTGGGTTTTTACAGTACAACTCCTAGTTACCTGGACTGTGTGTGTGTGTGTGTGTGTGTGTGTGTGTGTGTGTGTGTGTGTGTGTGTGTGTGTGTGTGTGTGTGTGTGTGTGTGTGTGTGTGTGTGTGTGTGTGTGTGTGTGTGTGTGTGTGTGTGTGTGTGTGTGTGTGTGTGTGTGTGCTTTGTTATGGATCTGCCAGCTGCAACCTGTGTATGTTCTGTTCTCTCTGTTGCTGGGATGAACAGCTACTTGGTGTGGTTGTGGGTTGGTGTGTGTTGCCTTTTGGACTACTACAGCCTGCTTAGTCCTATTCCTAGTCCTATTCCTACCCCTATTAAACCTTCTCAGCTGGACTGGAAAGATACATTTGGGTAATGCAGCAGGCCTGCTCCATGCTGGCTTGACCCAGCCACCTCTGTTCCAGTGTGAAGTGGACTGTAAATATTGACGCAGAGACAGCGAGAGGGGTGTCTCGACCTTGTCAGAGAGAGAGGGTATGAGGGAGATACCCTGCCTTCTCCCAGGGTGCCTGTCGGTGCCTTAATGCACCATGGCAGGGAGCACACTGTTTCCCTGCAGAGAAAGGGGGAGATCAACGTCAAACACTCACACACCCACACGCAATTGTATGCATACACACGGTCTTTCCTGCTGTCACACACACACACACACACACACACACACACACACACACACACACACACACACACACACACACACACACACACACACACACACACACACACACACACACACACACACACACACACACACACACACACACACACACACACACAGGCTTTGTGTCCCTGACATCCGTTTAATCCCAGACAGTGTAAATGCATGGGGCCAGCTCTGGAATCACCCTAGATGAATACTGGGCCTGTCTGACAGACTACAGCTTCAGTACTGCACCAGGCAGGCAGGCAGGCAGCAGCCAACGGCAGGAGACTATAGTACTAGCAGTCCACATAGTACTACTGTAGTAGTGTTGATGGTAGTGATATTGTGTTTTGTGTGTTTATTATTAGCAGCAGTAATATAAGACTAGCATACTTGAAGAGGCAGTTTCCAAAGTGATCGGAATTCCTCTCCATCACCCCGTCTCTCCCATTCATCCTCTCTCCTCTCCTCTATCACTGTATGTCCCTGCCCTTCTCTCCCTCCCACACACACCTCCAATCTGTGTGATTATGTATGCGGCGCCTGGTTACCAGGATACAGGGTCGCTAGGGAGCGAGGTGTGTGTGTGTGTTGGGCTGAATGGATGTTGGTAATGTAACACTGTTAAGCCTTTAGGATCTAAGGGCTAGACTTCTCCTCTCCCTGACTGAGCAATGGGATTACTTCAGCTCTTTCTTTAGCTCATCTTTATCTCTATCAGTGCTGATCAATCCGTCTAGACCTAATCTGTAACCCCATCATCTGGGGTCAATGGATCCGTGTTTGTCTCATGTGTACGTTGATGCTCAAACTTAAGTCAACAATAATACAATACAGGTGGATTTTATGATCAGCAACAGTAGGATTGTTTGGCCAATGAATGACCCTTTAATCTGTTTGGGTCAATGACTTTTATAGCTGAGGTATAATAAATATATAGCTCTGGGAGCAGAGATGTGTGTGTGTGTGTGTGTGTGTGTGTGTGTGTGTGTGTGTGTGTGTGTGTGTGTGTGTGTGTGTGTGTGTGTGTGTGTGTGTGTGTGTGTGTGTGTGTGTGTGTGTGTGTGTGTGTGTGTGTGTGTGTGTGTGTGTGTGAGGGCAGGGAGGGTAATAAAACAGGCTTATCTCTGCTCGTTAGGAGATTAAAGATGCAGAGCTGGAGACTCTACAGATTTGGGCTGCCATATTAAGGAGAGATAAACGAGCGTTTCCCAAACGAAGGCAGCAGGATGGGAGAAGGGAGAGATAGGGATAAGTGCAGCATAGTGCAGCTAGGCCAGGTCAGCCAGCCCGAGGTCACATGAGTCATATGGGCCTGTATGGTTGGCTGGGGAAGCATGTTAACCTTAATCCCAGTTGGGAGAAGCAGACTGGTATCACCGAGAGAGGTAAGCAAGCAGGCAGATGTGAGATGTTACACTCTGTTTCCTGGTCAGCCAGTCTCTCAGCCCAGAGAATCCCCCAGTAATCATCTAGAGGCTGCTTAATTATGCACCAGCTATTTTATGCAGCAGTGCTCTAGTGTTGTAGAACTTTGGCAGTATTGGCAGTATTTTTTAAAGATTTTAAAACTCTTATCAGTATTTTAGACCATACCTCACATTGAGAATACAGGTAGAATCCTTGAGAATACACCAAGAGTGGATAAACCCTGTGGGACGGTATGGGGGTGTGTGTGAGTGGGAGGGTATGGGGGTGTGAGTGAGTGGGAGGGTATGGGGGTGTGAGTGAGTGGGAGGGTATGGGGGTGTGAGTGAGTGGGAGGGTATGGGGGTGTGGGAGGGTATGGGGGAGTGAGTGGGAGGGTATGGGGGTGTGAGTGAGTGGGAGGGTATGGGGGTGAGTGAGTGGGAGGGTATGGGGGTGAGTGGGAGGGTATGGGGGTGTGAGTGAGTGGGAGGGTATGGGGGTGTGAGGGGAGGGTATGGGGGTGTGAGTGAGTGAGGGTATGAGGGTGTGAGTGAGTGGTGAGTGAGTGGGAGGGTAGTGGGGGTGAGTGAGTGAGTGGGAGGATATGGGGTGTGAGTGAGTGAGGGGAGGATATGGGGGTGTGAGTGAGTGAGGGGAGGATATGGGGGTGTGAGTGAGTGAGGAGGGGGGGTGTGAGTGAGTGGGTGGGAGGGTATGGGGGTGTGAGTGAGTGAGTGAGGGGAGGGTATGGGGGTGTGAGTGAGTGAGGGAGGGGGTATGGGGGTGTGGTGAGTGGGAGGGTATGGTGGGTGGGGGTGAGTGAGTGGGAGGGTATGGGGGTGTGAGTGAGTGGGAGGGTATGGGGGTGTGAGTGTAGTGGGAGGGAGGTATGGGGGTGAGTGGGAGGAGGGGAAGGGGTGGTGGTGAGGGGAGGTATGGGGGTGTGAGTGAGTGGGAGTATGGGGGTGTGAGGGTATGGGGGAGTGGGGGTGTGAGTGAGTGAGGGTGGGAGTGAGTGGGAGTGAGTGGGGGAGGGTATGGGGTGGGTGAGTGAGTAGGAGGGTATGGGGGTGTGAGGAGGGTATGGGGGTGTGAGTGAGTGGAGGGTATGGGTAGTGGGGGTATGGGGGTGAGTGAGTGGGAGGGTATGGGGGTGTGAGTGAGTGGGAGGGTATGGGGGTGTGAGTGAGTGAGGAGTGGGAGGGTATGGGGGTGTGAGTGAGTGAGTGGGGGAGGGTAGGGGGGGGTGTGAGTGAGTGAGTGGGGGGGTGTGAGTGAGTGGGGGGTATGGGGGTGTGAGTGGTGAGGGTATGGGGGTGTGAGTGAGTGAGTGGGAGGGTATGGGGGCGTGAGTGGGAGTGGGGGTGTGAGTGAGTGGGAGGGTATGGGGGTGTGAGTGAGTGGGTGAGGGTGGGAGTGAGTGGGAGGGTATGGGGGTGTGTGATTGAGTGGGAGGGTATGGGGGTGTGAGTGAGTGATGGGGGGGTGGTGAGTGGGAGTGAGTGGTGAGTGGGAGGGTGGGGGTGAGTGAGTGAGTGGGAGTATGGGAGGGTATGGGGGCGTGAGTGAGTGGGAGGGGGTATGGGGGTGTGGAGTGGTGAGTGGGAGGGTATGGGGGTGTGAGTGAGTGGGAGGGTGGGGGTGTGAGGGGGAGGGTATGGGGGTGTGAGTGAGTGGGGAGGGTATGGGGTGTGAGTGAGTGGGGGAGGGTATGGGGGTAGTGGTGGGAGGGTATGGTGGGAGTGAGTGGGAGGGTATGGGGGTGTGAGTGAGTGAGTGGGAGGGTATGGGGGTGTAGGGGGTGAGTGGGGAGGGTATGGGGGTGTGAGTGAGTAGGAGGGTATGGGGGTGTGAGTGAGTGAGGGGAGGGTATGGGGGTGTGAGTGAGTGTGAGTGAGGGGAGGGTATGGGGGTGTGAGTGAGTGGGAGGGTATGGGGGGTGTGAGTGAGTGAGGAGTGAGTGGGGGGTGAGTGAGTGGAGTGAGTGAGTGGAGTGAGGGTGGAGGGTAGTGAGTGGGGGTGTGAGTGAGTGAGTGTAAGGGGAGGGTATGGGGGTGTGAGTGAGTGGGGGTAGGGGGTATGGGGGGGTATGGGGGTGTGAGTGAGTAGGGAGGGTATGGGGGTGGGGGTGTGAGTGGTGAGGGTGAGTGAGTGAGTGAGTGGTGAGTGAGTGGTGAGTGAGTGTGTGAGTGAGTGAGTGAGTGATGGGGTGAGTGAGTGAGTGGGAGGGTATGGGGGTGTGAGTGAGTGAGTGAGTGGGAGGGTAGGGGGTAGTGAGTGGGTGAGGGGAGTGGGGGTGAGTGAGTGGTGAGTGAGTGAGTGGGGGAGGGTATGGGGGTGTGAGTGAGTGAGTGGGGGTGTGAGTGAGGAGGAGGGTATGGGGTGTGAGTGAGTGAGTGAGTAGGAGGGTATGGGGGTGTGAGTGTGGGAGTGGGAGGGTAGGGTATGGGGGTGTGAGTGAGTGGGAGGTGGGGGTGGAGTGAGTGGGAGGGTATGGGGGTGTGAGTGAGTGAGTGAGTGGGAGGAGTGAGTGGTGGTGTGAGTGAGTGAGTGAGTGAGTGAGTGGGAGGGGAGGGTATGGGGTGTGAGTGAGTGAGTGGGAGGGTATGGGGGTGTGAGTGAGTGAGTGGGAGGGTATGGGGGTGTGAGTGAGTGGGAGTGTATGGGGGTGTGTGAGTGAGTGGGAGGGTATGGGGGTGTGAGTGAGGGTATGGGGGTGTGAGTGAGTAGGAGGGTATGGGGGTGTGAGTGAGTAGGAGGGTGAGTGGGAGGGTATGGGGGTGTGAGTGAGTGGGAGGGTGGGGGTGTGAGTGGGGAGGGTATGGGGGTGTGAGTGAGTGAGGAGTATGGGGGTGTGAGTGTGAGGAGTGGGATGGGGGTGTGAGTGAGTGAGTGGGAGGGTATGGGGGTGAGTGAGTGGGAGGGTATGGGGGTGTGAGTGAGTGAGTGGAGTAGGGAGGGTATGGGGGTGTGAGTGAGTAGAGGGGAAGGGGTGTGAGTGAGTGAGTGGGAGGGTATGGGGTGTGAGTGAGTGGTGAGTGGTGAGTGAGTGGGGGTGGGTGAGTTGGGGAGTGAGTGGGTGAGTGAGTGAGTGGGAGGGTATGGGAGGTGATGGGGGGGGGTGTGAGTGAGTGGGAGGGTAGTGGGGGAGGGTGGGTGAGTGAGTGAGTGGGGGTGTGAGGAGGGTATGGGGGTGTGAGTGAGTGGGGAGGGTATGGGGGTGTGAGTGAGTGAGTGAGGGGAGGGTATGGGGGTGTGAGTGAGTGGGAGGGTAGTGGGAGGGTATGGGGGTGTGAGTGAGTGGGGGGGTATGGGGGTGAGTGAGTGGGGGTATGGGGGTGTGAGTGAGTGGGGAGTGGGGGGTGTGTGAGTGAGTGAGTGGGAGGGTATGGGGGTGTGAGTGAGTGAGTGGGAGGGTATGGGGGTGTGAGGAGTGGGAGGGTATGGGGGTGAGTGAGTGAGTGGGAGGGTATGGGGGTGTGAGTGAGTGGGAGGGTATGGGGGTGTGAGTGAGTGAGGGGAGGGTATGGGGGTGTGAGTGAGTGGGAGGAGGGTATGGGGGTGTGAGTGAGTGGGAGGAGTGAGTGGGAGGGTATGGGGGTGTGAGTGAGTGGAGTGGGAGGGTATGGGGGGTGTGAGTGAGTGGGGGGGTGGGTGAGGGTATGGGGGTGTGAGTGAGTGGGGAGGGTATGGGGGTGTGAGTGAGGGTAGTGGGGGAGTGATGAGTGAGTGGGAGGGTATGGGGTGTGGTGAGGGTGAGTGAGTGAGTGGGAGGGTATGGGGGTGTGAGTGAGTGGGAGGGTATGGGGGTGTGAGTGAGTGGGAGGGTATGGGGGTGTGAGTGAGTGAGAGGAGTATGGGGGTGTGAGTGAGTGAGGGTGGGGGTGTGAGGAGTATATGGGGGTGAGTGAGTGAGTGGGAGGGTGGGGGTGAGGAGTATGGGAGGGTATGGGGTGAGTGAGTGAGTGGGAGGGTATGGGGGTGTGAGTGAGTGTGGGGGTAGGGGGTAGTGAGTGGGAGGGTGTGAGGTGGTGAGGGGGTGTGAGTGAGTGGGAGGGTATGGGGGTGTGAGGAGTAGGAGGGTGGGGGTGTGAGTGAGTGAGTGAGTGAGTGGGTGGGAGGGTATGGGGTGTGAGTGGTGGGTGGGGAGTGAGTGAGTGGGAGGGTATGGGGGTGTGAGTGAGTGAGTGAGTGAGGGTATGGGGGTGTGAGTGAGTGAGTGAGGGTATGGGGTGTGTGAGGGTGAGTGGGAGGGTATGGGGGTGTGAGTGAGTGAGTGGGAGGGTATGGGGGTGTGAGTGAGTGAGTGGGAGGGTATGGGGGTGTGAGTGAGTGGGAGGGTATGGGGGTGTGAGTGAGTGAGTGAGTGAGTAGGAGGGGAAGGGGGTGTGGTGAGTGGGGAGGGTATGGGGGTGTGAGTGAGTGGGAGGGGAGGGTGGGGTGTGAGTGAGGGTATGGGGGTGTGAGTGAGTGAGTGGTGGTGGTGGGGAGTGGTGGTGAGGGTGGGGGTGTGAGTGAGTGAGTGAGTGGGAGGGGAGGGTGGTATGGGTGGTGAGTGAGTGAGTGGGAGGGTATGGGGGTGTGGTGAGTGGGAGGGTATGGGGGTGTGAGGTATGGGGGTGTGAGTGAGTGAGTGGGAGGGTATGGGGGTGTGAGTGAGTGAGGGGAGGGTAGTGGGGGGTGTGAGGAGTGAGTGAGTGAGTGGGAGGGTATGGGGAGTGAGTGAGTGGGAGGGTATGGGGGTGGAGAGGGTGGGGTGTGAGTGAGTGGGAGGGTATGGGGGTGAGTGAGGAGTGAGTAGGAGGGTATGGGGGTGTGAGTGGTAGGAGTGATGGGGGGGTGAGGTGTGGTGGGTGTGAGTGAGTGAGTGAGGAGGGGAGGGTATGGGGGTGTGAGTGAGTGAGTGAGTGGGAGGGTAGGGGGTGGGGTGTGGGTGAGTGAGTGGGAGGGTATGGGAGGGTGTGAGTGAGTGAGTGGGAGGGTATGGGGGTGTGAGTGAGTGGGAGGGTATGGGGGTGTGAGTGAGTGAGGGTATGGGGGTGGAGTGAGTAGGAGGGTATGGGGTGTGAGTGAGTAGGAGGGTATGGGGGTGTGAGTGAGTAGGAGGGGAAGGGGGTGGGTGAGTGAGTATGGGGGTGTGAGTGAGTGAGGAGGGTATGGGGGTGTGAGTGAGTGGGAGGGTATGGGGGTGTGAGTGAGTGTGAGTGAGTGGGAGGTGGTATGGGGGTGAGTGAGTGAGTGAGTGAGTGAGGGGGTGTGGTGGGAGGGTATGGGGGTGTGAGTGAGTGAGTGGGAGTGGGGGTGTGAGTGGTAGGGTATGGGGGTGTGAGTGAGTGAGTATGGGGGTGTGAGTGAGTGGAGGGGGTGAGGAGTGAGTGGGAGGGTGGGGGTGTGAGTGAGTGGGAGGGTATGGGGGTGTGAGTGAGTGGGAGGGTATGGGGGTGTGGGAGTGAGTGAGTGGTGGGAGTATGGGGGTGAGTGAGTGGTGGGAGGGGAGTGAGTGGGGGTGTGAGTGAGTGGGAGGGTATGGGGGTGTGAGTGAGTGGTGAGGGTATGGGGGTGTGAGTGAGTGGGAGGGTATGGGGGTGTGAGGGAGTGAGTGGGAGGGTAGGGTGGGGGTGTGAGTGAGTGGGAGGGTAGGGGGTGTGAGTGAGGGAGGGGATGGGGGTGTGAGTGAGTGGAGGGGTATGGTGAGGGTGAGTGAGTGAGTGGGAGGGTATGGGGGTGTGAGTGAGTGGTGAGGGTATGGGGGAGTGGTGAGTGAGTGGGAGGGTATGGGGGTGTGAGTGAGTGAGTGAGTGGGAGGGTATGGGGGTGTGAGTGAGTGAGGGGAGGGTATGGGGGTGTGAGTGGTGAGTGGAGTATGGGGTGGTGAGTGGAGTGAGTGAGTGGGAGGGTATGGGGGTGAGTGAGTGAGGAGGGTATGGGGGTGTGAGTGAGTGAGGAGGGTATGAGTGAGTGGGAGGGTATGGGGGTGAGTGAGTGAGTGAGTGGGAGTGGTAGGGGGAAGGGGTGAGTGAGTGAGTGGGAGTGGGAGGGGGTATGGGGGTGTGAGTGAGTGGGAGGGTATGGGGGTGTGAGTGAGTGAGTGAGTGAGGAGTGAGTGAGTGGGGAGTGAGTGAGTGAGTGAGTGGGAGGGTATGGGGGTGTGAGTGAGTGAGGAGTGAGTGAGTGGGAGGGTATGGGGGTGTGAGTGAGGGAGGGGAGGGTATGGGGGTGTGAGTGAGTGAGTGGGTAGGGTATGAGGGGGTGGGGGTGTGAGTGGGAGGGTAGTGAGTGAGGGGGGTATGGGGGTGTGAGTGAGTGAGTGGGAGTGGGGTAGTGAGGGTGAGTGGAGGTATGGGTGAGTGAGTGAGTGAGTATGGGGGTGTGAGTGGGAGTGGTATGGGGGTGGTGTGAGTGAGTGGGAGGGTATGGGGGTGTGGTGAGTGAGTGGGAGGGTATGGGGGTGTGAGTGAGTGGGTGAGGGTATGGGGGTGGGGGTGTGAGTGAGTGAGTGGGAGGGTATGGGGGTGTGAGGATGGGGGAGTGGGGGTGAGTGAGTGAGGGTATGGGGGTGTGAGTGAGTGGGGGAGGGTATGGGGTGTGAGTGAGTAGTGGGTGTGAGTGAGTGGGGTGTGTGAGTGAGTGAGTGAGTGGGAGGGTAGGGGTGTGAGTGAGTGGGGGGTATGGGGGTGTGAGTGAGTGGGAGGGTATGGGGGTGTGAGTGAGTGGTGAGTGAGTGGGAGGGTATGGGGTGTGAGTGAGTGGAGTGGTAGGGGGTGGGTGAGTGGGAGGGTATGGGGGTGGTGAGTGAGTGGGAGGGTATGGGTGAGTGAGTGGGAGGAGGGAGGTGAGTGAGTGAGTGGGAGGGTATGGGGTGTGAGTGATGGGGGTGGTGAGTGGGAGGGTATGGGGGTGTGAGTGAGTGGGTAGTGGGTGTGAGTGAGGGAGGGTATGGGGTGTGAGTGAGTAGGAGGGTATGGGGGTGTGAGGAGTATGGGGGTGTGGGAGGGTATGGGGGTGTGAGTGAGTGGAGGGTATGGGGGTGTGAGTGAGTGGGAGGGGGGTGTGAGGGAGTGAGTGAGTGAGGGTATGGGGGGGAGTGAGTGAGTGGGAGTGGTGAGTGGGAGGGTATGGGGGTGTGAGTGAGTGGGAGGGTATGGGGGTGTGAGTGAGTGGGAGGGTATGGGGGTGTGAGTGAGTAGGGGGGTATGGGGGTGTGAGTGAGTAGGGTGGGGGTGTGAGTGAGTAGGAGGGGAAGGGGGTATGGGGTGGGAGGGTATGGGGGTGAGTGAGTGGGAGGGTATGGGGGTGTGAGTGAGTAGGAGGGTGGGGGTGTGAGTGAGTGAGTGAGTGAGTGGAGGTGAGTGGGGGTGTGGAGTGGTGGGGTGTGTGAGTGAGGAGGGTGAGTGGGATGGGGGTGTGAGTGAGTGGGGGTAGGGTATGGGGGTGTGAGTGAGTGAGTGAGGAGGGTATGGGGGTGTGAGTGAGTGAGGGTATGTGGAGTGAGTAGGAGGGTATGGGGGTGAGTGAGTGGGAGTGAGTGAGGAGGGTGAGTGAGTGGGGGGGTGTGGGGTGGAGTGAGTGAGTGGGGGTGTGAGTGAGGGGAGGGTATGGGGGTGTGAGTGAGTGAGTATGGGAGGGTATGGGGGTGTGAGTGAGTGAGTGAGTGGAGGGTATGGGGGTGTGGTGGTGAGGGGAGGAGGGGGTGAGTGAGTGGGGTATGGGGGTGTGGGGGGGAGGGTGAGTGAGTAGGGAGGGGGGGGGTATGGGGGGGTGTGAGTGAGTGGGAGGGTATGGGGGTGTGAGTGAGTGGGAGTGAGTGTATGGTGAGTGGGTGAGGAGTGAGTGAGGGTAGGGGGGTGTGAGTGGGAGGGTATGGGGGTGTGAGTGAGTATGGGGGTGTGAGTGAGTGAGTGAGGAGGGTATGGGGGTGTGGAGGGAGTGGGAGGGTATGGGGGTGTGAGTGAGTGTGAGGGAGGGTATGGGGGTGTGAGTGAGTAGGAGGGTATGGGGGTGTGAGTGAGTGAGTATGGGAGGAGGGTATGGGGGTGTGAGTGGGAGTGAGTGAGTGGAGGGTATGGGGGTGTGAGTGAGTGAGAGTGGGGGTGTGGGAGTGAGTGGAGGGGAATGGGGGTGTGAGTGAGTGGGAGGGTAGGGGGTGAGTGAGTGGGAGGAGGGTATGGGGGTGTGAGTGAGTGGGAGGGTATGGGGGTGTGAGTGAGTGGTGAGTGGTGAGGAGTGAGTGGTGGAGGGTATGGGGGTGAGGAGTGAGGAGTGGGAGGGTATGGGGGTGTGAGTGAGTGAGTGGAGGGTATGGGGTGTGAGTGAGTGAGGAGGGTATGGGGGTGTGAGTGAGTGGAGGGTATGGGGGTGTGAGTGAGTGGGAGGGTATGGGGGTGTGAGTGAGTGGGAGGGTATGGGGGTGAGTGAGTGGGAGGGTATGGGGGTGTGAGTGAGTGAGGAGTGAGTGAGTGGGAGGGTGGGGTGTGAGTGAGTGAGGGAGGGTATGGGGGTGTGAGTGAGTGAGTGAGTGGGAGGGTATGGGGTGTGAGTGAGTGAGTGGAGGGTGAGGGGGTGGGAGTGGTGGTGGTGAGTGGGAGTGGTGGGAGGGTGTGAGTGAGTGAGTGGGAGGGTATGGGGGTGTGAGTGAGTGAGGGAGGGTATGGGGGTGTGAGTGAGTGAGTGGAGGGTATGGGGGTGTGAGTGAGTAGGAGGGTATGGGGGTGTGAGTGAGTAGGAGGGTATGGGGGTGGAGTGAGTAGGAGTGAAGTGGTGTGAGTGAGTGGTGGGAGGGTATGGGGGTGTGAGTGAGTGAGGGGAGGGTATGGGGGTGTGAGTGAGTGAGGAGGGTAGGGGGTGTGAGTGAGGGGAGTGAGTGAGTGAGTGGGAGGGTATGGGGGTGTGAGTGGTGAGTGAGTGGGAGGGTATGGGGTGTGAGTGAGTGGGAGGGTATGGGGGTGTGAGGAGTGGGAGGGTATGGGGGGTGTGAGTGAGTGGGAGGGTATGGGGGTGTGAGTGAGTGAGGAGGGTGAGTGAGGGAGGGTATGGGGGTGTGAGTGAGTAGGAGTGGGGGTGTGAGTGAGTGGGAGGGTATGGGGGTGTGAGTGAGTGGAGGGAGGGGGTGTGAGAGTGAGTAGTGGGGGGTGTGAGTGTGGGAGGGTATGGGGTGAGTGAGTGGGAGGGTATGGGGGTGTGAGTGAGTGAGTGAGTGGGAGGGTAGGGGGAGTGTGGGAGGGTGGGGGTGTGAGTGAGTGGGGGGGTGTGAGTGAGTGAGTGGAGGGTATGGGGGTGTGAGTGAGAGGGTAGGGGGTGTGAGTGGGGAGGGTATGGTGGGTGTGAGTGAGTGAGTAGGAGGGGTATGGGGTGTGAGTGAGTGAGTGAGGAGGGTATGGGGGTGTGAGTGAGTGAGTAGGAGGGTATGGGGTGTGAGTGAGTGGAGTGGGGTGAGTGAGGAGTGGGAGGGTATGGGGGTGTGAGTGAGTGAGTGAGGGTATGGGGGTGAGGGTGAGTGAGGGTATGGGGGTGAGTGAGTGTGAGTGGGAGGGTAGTGTGAGTGAGTAGTGGGAGGGTATGGGGGTGTGAGTGAGTGAGTGGTGGAGGGTATGGGGGTGTGAGTGAGTAGGAGGGTATGGGGGTGAGTGAGTAGGGGGGTGGGGAGTGAGTGAGTGGGGGTATGGGGGTGTGAGTGAGTGGAGGGTAGGGGAGTGAGTGAGTGAGTGAGTGAGGGTGAGTGAGTGAGTGGGGGGGTGTGAGTGAGTGGGAGGGTATGGGGGGTGAGTGAGTGGGGTGGGGTGTGAGTGAGTAGGAGGGTATGGGGGTGGGTGTGAGTGAGTAGGAGGGTATGGGGGTGTGAGTGAGTGAGGAGGGTATGGGGGTGTGAGTGAGTGAGTAGGAGGGTATGGGGGTGTGAGTGAGTAGGAGGGTGGGGTGTGAGTGAGTAGGAGGGTATGGGGGTGTGAGTGAGTGAGGGAGGGTATGGGGGTGTGAGTGAGGAGGGTATGGGGGTGTGTGAGTGGAGGGTGGGGGTGTGAGTGAGTAGGAGGGTATGGGGGTGTGAGTGAGTAGGAGGGTATGGGGGTGTGAGTGAGTGAGTAGGAGGGTATGGGGGTGTGAGTGAGTGAGTAGGAGGGTATGGGGGTGTGAGTGAGTGAGTAGGAGGGTATGGGGGTGTGAGTGAGTAGGGAGGGTATGGGGGTGAGTGAGTGAGTAGGAGGGTATGGGGGTGTGAGTGTGAGTGAGTAGGAGGTATGGGGGTGTGAGTGAGTAGGAGGGTATGGGGGTGTGAGTGAGTAGGAGGGTATGGGGGGGGTGTGAGTGAGTAGGAGGGTATGGGGGGGTGTGAGTGAGTAGGAGGGTATGGGGGGGTGAGTGAGTGAGTAGGGTATGTAGGAGGGTAGTAGGGGGTGGGGGTGTGAGTGAGTGAGTAGGAGGGTATGGGGGTGTGAGTGAGTGAGTAGGAGGGTATGGGGGTGTGAGTGAGTGAGTAGGAGGGTATGGGGCATTCAGCACACCACAGAGAATTGTGGGTGTGTATAAATGTTGGTATGAGTGACAGGGATACTGGATAGTATACAAGATGGCCCTGCCAGCTGGACTCTGCTCAGTGTGTGTGTGCCCGCACCCGTTTGGCTACATTTACGGAGCCCAGCCTGTCCTTGTCGGAGGGCAGCGGAGCGCGGCGCCAGCTGAGAGACACAGTGGGCAGCTCGGGCCGTCTGGGACATTTTGTTAGAGCGAGACATGGCTGGCATCAACCACAGATAGAGAGGGCTTGATCTCTATTCACCACTGCTGGAGTCACTCAGTCACTCTGAAGTGGCTTCCTCTCCTTTATCTAAACTGATCTGAAAAGAAAGTACCCTAATAAATAAAGAATGCTTACCAGATAAAGCTGTCACCAGCCTAGTTTATTCCCTATCAGCAAAAAGATGAGGGGAGGAAATCACTTTGGAGAGGGAGGAAAAGTTTCAGGTTTTATTAGTCGTATGTACAGGATACACATGGTGTATATACTGTCCAACTAAATTGTTACTTGCACGTTCCTTCTTGACAATGCAACAACAAGAAATACAATATAAGAATACGAACATAAAGTAAACGACTCAGTATAATAGAATAAAGACATTGTAAATAAATACATAGTCGATGATCATGGGAGTGATGAAGAGCAGAGAGGACGGAACAAAGCAGAGATGGTGAAGATTATTAGTACTTCAGAGCCTGTTATGGAGACACAGCACCGCCATGTGGACAACAGGCTGTATTACACCCTAAATCACCAAGTAACACTCCTTTCTACGTCCTATAACTGGACGTATAAGACCCATTAAACATGCCATGTTCTGAACAATAATGACTTCATACATGTCAGGGGGAACTACTCTGAGATCATTTTAAGAAATGATCATTTATTATTGGGGCGACAGGTAGCCTAGTGGTTAGAGTGTTGGGCCAGTAACCGAAAGGTTACTCCATGAAGGTTCAATAAAAATGGACAGTTTTCATAGTTTTACTGGGACACCAAAGCGTTTTTATTTTATTTACATGTTGTGGTCTAATTGAAAACAACTGCTATTTACATGTGTAAAGGTCATTGGATGCTCCATTGTTTACATTCCAGAGCGTTGCTATAAGATCATCAGTACCACAGTCATAATTATAAGCCTAACATTCAATCAAGGGCCAACCAAATTACTTTCCCTGTGTAACTCTTCTCCAATTAGCTGAGCTCCTTATTTCCCTTTAACACTCCCTCATTAGCATAATCCCCTGGGCAATGATGGGGAGGATAAGGGGATGGGGTCACACCGTGTGTGTACGTATTCCTATCTTATTTTTAGAATTGGTACTTGTGGTCATGGTTCATTAGATGAAGGTACGACAGTCATTATGTCTGATTGTCTGCCTCTCTCCACGTGACTGTAGTCTACACTAATGTAGACCTTCTGTAAAGGCAGAGACACACTTTCTCTGCATCTCGGCTTGCTCTCACACACACGTACACACTTTCTCTATACCTCTCACACACACGTACACACTTTCTCTATACCTCTCATCCACACACACACTTTGTTTGCACCTCTGTCTCACACACCCTATAGACTGTAGCTAGGCATACTTCATTACTTGGGGATTACATTTAGAATTCCGCTTTCAGAACCTTTCACCACAAATGAAACGATGTTGTGTAATGTAGGGTTATTCCTGTGCATGTGGGACGACTCCAGCATGTGAATGTTCTCACTACTCTTCTTAATGTTCTCTCTTTTCTCTCCCACTTATCCCCTTTTACTTCCCTTCTATTCTTTGTCTTCCTTCCTATCTCACTTTTTCTGTCATCTACTTTCTTTTCTCTCATTTCTCCTACTCTCCCTGTCTCTCTCTCTCTCTGCAGGTACTCGACTGCCAGTGAAGGGCCCCACTACAAGCGGTGTTATAGGAGGGCTCATTGGGGTGGTTCTGCTGCTGGCCATTATCGGCAGTGTTGTGGTCTTGGTCCGCAAAAAACGCAACCAGCACAATGGAGAGTGAGTGTTTGTGTGTCTGTCACTCATACTAAGTGATCGTCCTGTTTGTTTGAATTCCCTCCTTTCTCTCTTTCTCAGTGGTCCACCCAAGTACAAGCCCCCTCCCCCTAACAAGCAGCAGACTACCACCAGCAGCTCTTCTGATACGGTGAGGGATGCTGGCCAGCCAGTTTAGACTTGCTGTTATGGCCCCTCAATTTGTATTTTACAACACCACAACATGTTTTTAGCAACATTGTTAAATGATAAAAAGATTATGCTGATTAGGAAAAACCCTCCATCTGAAATAGGTTTTCAAATCAAGATCAAATCTAATTTTATTAGTCACATGTGCCGAATACAACAGGTGTAGTAAACCTTACAGTGAAATGCTTACTTACTTACTAACCAACAATGCAGTGTAAAATAATGTGGATAAGAGATAAAAGTAACAAGTAATTAAAGAGCAGCAGTAAAATAACAATAGCGAGACTATATACAGGGGGTTACCGGTACAGAGTCAATGTGCAGGGGGACCGGTTAGTTGAGGTAGTCTGCAGTTAGTTATTAAAGTGACTATGCATAGATGTTAACAGAGAGTAGCAGTGGTGTAATGAGGGAGGGGGGGGGGGTCACTGCAAATAGTCTGGGTAGCCATTTGGCTAGATGTTCAGGAGTCTAATGGCTTGGGGGTAGAACTGTTTAGAAGCCTCTTGGACCTAGTTTTACCCAAACTCAGAGTACATGAGAATAATCCTGTGTGTGTGCATGCACATCTGCAGCTGAACACCAGTCGAGACCCTGTGGAGAGAAAGGATGGATCCGTGGACCACCTGTACTACGCTCCGCAGGATGCCGAGCCCAGCACAGTAAGAATACAGCCATACATGGGGTGCATCTCTCAATAGTCCTTTCCTCAATCTTCAGACATGAAAGACCTGGACGGGTGAAAGCAAATTCCCAGCTGGCCTCCTTGATAATGCTTCCATCTGGCCTGTGTTTTCCTATCAGTAAAGATGGAGTGAATGGAGACCAGGAGAGGAAGCCATTGTAGACTATCAAGAAACATTAAGCTCTGTAGCTTTGGCTTATAAAGTGCCTCAACCCAACTCTAGTTCATTATCTATATCTATAATACATCCTGGTAAAGGATTTATGAAACAAAAATAACTCAATCATTTAACATCTACTTATGATCATTAATTCATCAGTTACTCAACATGATTGCCCTATTTACCAGTACACAAACATGAGAACGTGTAGGAAACTGAAGGGTATGGAGGGTTGCTATGTGGATAGAAGCTGTTACACTGAACATGCTATAGATAGAAACATGTGTTTTTAATACTGTAGCAACCATTGCCTTGGTAAGCTAGTTACAATTTTCCCCCTGTGATTTAACCCTATTGGAACAGTGGTTAGCAAGTTTGCCCATATGGGCTGGAAGACCTGGGGTCAAGACTCTCAAAAGGTGTTGCTCTGTCAGTTTGTTGGCTAATGCGAGGGTCACTAGAATACTATGAAGACTGCATTGGTTCTCCTTATTTTTACATGATTATTAAGATTTGATCTTTCCCACCAGGACCTGGATGCGTGCAGTGATGAGGAATACAATTGTGATGCGGAGGAGTTGCGCTACGCTGACGCCCCTTCTGGCTGGGATGAACCCAGGCTGAACGAAGTCCCGCCCCTGTACGCCCCCAACCAGTACAAGCCCAATGATTACCATGACAACGAGGAGGACCACCCCCCTGCCGCCGGTGCGACTCGTGGAGAGAGCTTTGTGTCCCAGGCCATGTTTGTGTGAAGACATTGGGAGACATTGGAAGTGTGTGTGGGACTAAACCTGTTTGTACGTGAAGAACATCGGACACTGGATGTGTGTGTCTGTGGGATAGCTGCGGTGTGTGGTGGTTGTAGTCATTGCCATCCAATCAGTATCTCCAATCTAGAATTTTACATTGTGAACTAAAGTGAGTGAATGTATTGGGTTCTAATAACGGGAATCATGTTTTTAAAAGGGGGATCTGCTTTACCGTTAAAATGCTGTGTAAGTAAGACACAACATAAAAGAACACTAACTTTTATTGGGGTTCGTTGAAACTCCTTTGAATGTTGTGGTTAAAGTCCCATGTGTACAGTAAGTGTGTGAGATTGTTTAATAGGCACAGATCCAGGGCCAGCTGACCCTCTTTGAATCTTAACCATTACCATTAGGGGATGACCTTGGATCAGATCCGTGTGTATTGATAGCTCCACCGTACTTTGGAATGTAGATGGGCTCTGGGGTCAGGAGACTGGTACATTACTCTGAGCTAAAGGCAGTAGGATGATGTTGCCTATAGACACTGTTGTAAGGTCAGTTGTGTGTTTTACTACCTAAGGATTATGTTTAAGGTTTTACATAATGTAATCTGATCCTAGATCTGTGTCTAAAATACAATTCTGGATTCCTGGAGCCCAATACAAGCCATAAGAGAGGGACAATCAATTGCCTGAACAAAAATTTAACAATGTAAGTTACTTACAATCTTGTATATATAAAAAGGAAATCTCTGTTACCTTTTAACATTGACGTGTCTAAACATTGATGATTTGTGCCTGTTCGCTCAGGATTTAAAAGCTCTATTCACATGCTCTACCACAGTATGTTGGTTACAGAATGTACTACGTAGGCCACTGTTGAAAAGTCCAATATTGTCAGGGTCTAGGTTTTTATACAATTTCAGGGTCTTCTTCTCTATACAATCACTTAATTGTTAAACCAGATGTGCCTATTTTTGTCGCATGTCAGATTATAAAATGTGAATCAAACAGAATTCTGAATGATTTTGTCATGCTTTGTAACAGATTAAATGTACCTGTTTTTACTGCGCTATGTATGTTTTTAATAAAGCAAAGCCTGATGCGCTGGTTACTTGATGATTCATTAAACATTTAAACTGTGTATCCAGTGTGGTCAGATCATTCTAAAGTTATGGTCAGTATTGCCTCATCTTGCTTAATGTTTTTTGATTTATCTGATGAGTTGGGGAGTTAGTGGAAGTACATAAGAGTCCAGAAGGGGGAACTCTTGAGGCTTGAGAAAAAAGTTAGTGCTATCCGGAATCCTTGGGACATCGGTAACCTTAACCGTTTTATATTTCAACTTCGATGGCTTAACGTCAGAGTTGGGACGTCCCAATGATCCCATTTAGACTTTCCCCTGAGAACTCCTGTGAAGAGGCTGTCCACTCCACCCTATAGGCCTAGAAATCTATATTTTCCTCTCAACCAGCGGTATAAAACATCCTTCTGTTGTAATGATGCTCAGTAAGAACATCTGCCTGGGTGCCAGTACATTCCCACTTTATATCATGTTTTATCATTTGTATCACGTTACTTTGACACATAACTAGTCAATACAGAGGACGTACAGAACACAGAGAAAGAGGCCTGTTACAGCTTTACACTTCAATAACAGTTGAACTGCCAAACAATCCGGTAAGGATTCAGTCTATGCCTGTGTCGGCAGGATCGCCCTGCAGTTTGGAGCCAATGATCAAACCAAGGTTTGGGTCGGTGAAGTAATCTGAAAGAGAGAAAACATGTTAATTATTGGTATAATTAATATCCCTGTCTGTATATTGGTGTACGTGTCAGTTTGTGTTGTTGATTGAACCCACCTGCTGCATACTCTCGAATGTCTGTGGGTCTTTTGAGAAATACATCTCTGTAAAAAAAAACAAGAAGCAGGTACCCAAGCAATTGGTCAGTTAGACTTCATTACTGTCGCTAAATATGAAATAGAATTATATTCGTTATTGATGTCTGGAGCTTGAGAGCCCTAATGGAGATGGAGAATAATATGTCTGAAAATATACCGCCAGCCAATTAACAACCCTTAAAAAGTCGCTTATTAAGGCCTCCACCTCTGGATGCGCTCTCTAATATATATTGTTGGCTTTGCATGTCCCAGGATAAATATAATGGTGAATTCCCTTAACTTTACTGTCCATTCTACTCTCTCCCATGCCTCATGATATTGGGAAAAGCCAGGTGGTCAATAGCAGACTTAAAGTTACCCCACGTGATGTTTGTCATTGCTGAGCCTATCTTTACCCAATTAATTTATACTAGCTAACTATTAGCTGGATGAATGCAAAAACAATGCAGTTATAGTGATAGAACAAGAAAGTTAGCTAGCTAACTAACCTTAAATTGTCGGAGTTGCTGCTGTTGCTCGATGCTTAATGCACAAAAGTCCAGTTTCTCCAAACCACGTTTTGTCAGCTAGCTACCTCTAATATCTTTGCTAAAACAAAACATCCCTGTTATTGATAAGCCCCACTGTTACTATGGTAACAGCCTGAGTAGAACAGAAGCAACACTTTTCCCACAGAGTTTATCTTTGCTTTCCCCCATGACATCTCTGTAGGTCTCTATGGCTCTGGGTGGCAGCCAATGTGACAATGTTTTTCAGAGCCTGTATTGAGGGATCCAGCCACAGGACATGAGAGTTCTGTCATATTACCCAAACAGCTCATCATTATGTTGTGACCTAAGCAAGTACCTCTGTAGTAGATGTCTCTACTATAGGTCCATGCAGGGAGACCAGAACACTCATGGATGGACACACACATTTTCTTTAGAAAATGTTCCTTTTCTACTCAAGGTACTACTCAAGTGGAATACCTAAGGTTCAAAGATTTGGGTAGCAAGCAACCATTAATATGAATTCATATGCTTAACTTTATTACAATAATTTGGTTACAGATTAAAATCTTAGAATTGTATTGAGGGGGTTTGGAGGTGTGTACACGTGAGGGACTTGGTATAGAGAAGCCTGGGGACACGCTCTCTCAAAGGAAGGGGTTAATGACCTTAACCCAACAATAGTGACCTTGTCAAGAGGTTTGGACCACTTGTTGTAACAGTTAAGGTGTCACAAACCCCATCACATTCATTAGGCCAATTACTGTCTGGAACATTTTCAAGTGTCCCCCTGATTATTCTTCCATCAAGTTCATTAGGCAAAATACTGTTAGGCGTACTGTTCATGTAAAAACTTTACTTATCCAGTTGCGGCCCAGTTCTTGGAGGCAGGCCACTCTATTTCCTTTCTGCGTTATATTGGCATCGAACATGTCACCCTCCCTAGGAGAGGGGGTGACCTTGATAATTTATTGTTAAAACGAGAGGCTGCCTGGATCTTTAACTTAAAGACCCTTGCGCCCTTCGGTCTCAACATAGATTTTGATCTGAAGCCATTCTTGTAATTGTGACTTTGCCATTGTAATTGTTTGTAAACTTGTGTAGTCAAATTAATCTATGATTGTATGTTATCCATTTGTTTGTATGCTGTTCTTTGTATGACATTTTAATATTTGATTATTAACCAATGATATTAGGCCACTCTTGGCGATGATTACAGACACCTGTGTCTTTTGACACTATATAAATGAGTCATTCCACAGTGTTTGTGATTATACCCTGATGAAGACAGCTTGGCTGTCGAAACGTTGGTAATTAAATTATTGCATCTGAGCTCCTAGAGTGTGCGGCTCTCTTTTATTTTAAAGGCATACTGTTCATGACATGGTTTCAAAGCAATTTTCTTATAGCCCCAGGGGCCCATTATCAGTGGTGTAAAGTATTAATTAAAGTAAAAAATACTTTAGAGTAAACTAAAGTTACTATACTATATATATTTTTAACTACTTTTGCTTCACTAGATTCCTTACTTTTTATTCCATAAATTTTCCTTGACGCCCAAAAGTACTCATTACATTTTGAATGCTTAGCAGGATGGGAAAATAGTCAAATTCACACACTTATCAAGCGAACATCCCTGGTCATCCCTACGGTCTGGTGGACTCACTAAACACACATGCTTTGGTTGTAAAGGATGTCTGAGTGTTGGAGTGTTCCTGGCTTTCCAGTAATAAAAGAAAAAGAAAATGGTGCCATCTGGTTTGCTTAATATAAGGAATTTGAAATGATTTATACTTTTATTTTTGATACTTAAGTATATTTTAAACCAAATATTTTAAGAATTTTACTCAAGTTGAATTTTACTGTGTGACTTTTACTTGAGTCATTTTCTATTAAGTAATCTTTACTTTTGTCACGCCTTGGTCATTGTATTTTGTGTTTTTGTTATATGTTTGGGTAGGCCAGGGTGTGACATGGGTTTATATGTTGTGTTTCGTATTGGGGTTTGTATTATTTGGGATCGCGGCTGATTAGGGGTGTGGTATAGGCTTGGCTGCCTGAGGCGATTCTCAATTAGAGTCAGGTGCTTATCGTTGTCTCTGATTGGGAACCGTTATTAGGCAGCCTGAGTTTCGCTTTGTATTTCGTGGGTGTTTGTTCCTGTCTCTGTGTTGTAGTCACCAGATAGGCTGTAATTAGTTTCACGTTCCGTTCTGTTGTTTTTGTATTTAGATTCAGTTATTTCATGTACCACGATTCTTTCATTAAAGTCATGAATAACCTACACGCTGCATTTCGGTCCGACTCTCTTCTTTCAACAGACGAACTCCGTTACAACTTTGACTCAAGTATGACTTTTTCCACCACTGCCCATTATACTGTATAGCGCTATCACTTTTCTCTATTCCACTGCAGTTGTAAATGACCTACACTAAAAATATGCCACAAAGATGTTTACCTCCAGCCTACTCTTAGTAGGCGACCTTTGGTAAGTGTTTAGACTGGTTATAAGTATCCTTCAACCACACAGCTGCATACATCGTGTATAAAAGACATAAAATGTAGAGGAGACACCTGATGAGTGTGTGGAGTGTAGATAGAAGAGACAACGCTCTGAGCTATCCCTCCTAGATTCAGGGACTGCTTCTGCTACTAGTACCACTGTATCTGATCAGCACCATGGCTTCAACAAAGTTAAAGTTTTTAGATATTTATTCATTTCACCTTTATTTAACCAGGTAGGCCAGTTGAGAACAAGTTCTAATTTACAACTGCGACCTGGCCAAGAAAAAGCAAAGGAGTGCGACAAAAACAACACGAGTTACACATGGGAGAAACAATCGTACAGTCAATAACACAATAGAAAAATCTGTATACAGTGTGTGTATGTGAAATAAGGAGGTAAAGGCAATAAATAGGCCAATAGTGGCGAAGTAATTAAAATGTAGCAATTTACACTGGAGTGATATATGTGCAGATGAGGATGTGCAAGGAGAAATAATGGTGTGAACAAGAGCAGAAAAAAAATATGGGGATGAGGTAGGTAGTTGGTTGGTTGGATGGGATATTTACAAATGGGCTGTGTACAGCTACACCGATCGGTAAACAGCTCTGACAGCAGACGCTTAAAGTTAGTGAGGGAGATATAAGTCTCCAACTTCAGTGATTTTTGCAATACATTCCAGTCATTGGCAGCAGAGAACTATAAGGACAGTCTGCCAAAGCAGGTATTGGCTTTTGGGGTGACCAGTGCAATATACCTGCTGGAGCGTGTGCTACGGGTGGGTGTTGCTATGGTGACCAGTGAGCTGAGATAAGGTGGAGATTTACCTAGCAAAGACTTATAGATGACCTGGAGCCAGTGGGTTTGGCGACGAATATGTAGCGAGGACCAGCCATCGAGAGCATATAGGTTTCAGTGGTGGGTAGTAAGTATATGGGGCTTTGATGGTAACAAAACAGTACTGAATGCTCCCTTTAAACCTCACCTTCTGAACAGGACAACATTTCAAGAGGAGCAAGACATGATGGATCCGTTTGCCTGTTTTTTTCCAGCACATCGCTTCAGGGAAAATATATTTTTTTCAGATTTTTTGTCGTTATTTTTCACTTCTCTGGTGATGAACCTACTCATTGGATTGATGACACCTTTCCACACTTTGTTACATTTTCAGCTGATATGTGGTCTTTTGCATATCTTCATTGCAGCATTAATTGTCTTGCACTCTCTTCTGCTCCAACGTACTGTGACTACCGGGGTGGTGAATGGAACATTTTAGTATTATATGTACCATCCTTTGGAGCGTTCAGATGACTGTGGCCCTTATGGAAATAGAAAGATGTGTTTATTTGCTACAGCATCCACTACCTGAGCATAATGACATCCAGGCATGTGTGGCTTGCCTTGGGCCTAGTCTGGGTACTGAGTGCCACTGTTGGTAATAATCACTGGTGCAGCTCAACATGGGACACACATGGTGCATTTAATAGAGCCACTGCAGGGCTGCTATGTAAGCCTAGAATTGTGAGAGCATCTGTGAGCTTTAGTCCTGTGCAAGAGGCACTGTTCCATGGCCCTCCCATCATCACCGCAACTCTTTCAATCTGAATTACTTGCCTCTGTTTTGTGCGTATGTACAATGAGGCACGCAGGGCTGTTGTGGCCCTCCAACAAGACAACCACCGTGCTCGTAGAACTGTAACCTTCGACCTCTGTATGTTTCTACTGCAGCTGGTGCCAATAATCTACGGTCTTACCGGTCTGCAACTAAATGAGCAAACTCTGCCCCTTCACTTGTCTCAACACATTGTTTGTGTTACTCATGGTGCACCAACCCTGTCGTCTATACCATCCGTAACCAAGAGGTGAGGTGTGCACTGATACATCTGTGCCAAAGAAGGCAGGTGGAAAGAGCATTCAGGAAGAGGAGGATGAGGGGGGGGGCAGTATTCAGGAGGATGAGTCCAACAGGAGAGAAGAGGACCACAGAGGGATGGGGTGGGGCAGGAGGGGAGCAAGAGACTGCAACCAGACCCCTCTGTCCTTCCTCCTCCTTTCTCTCTGGTTGATGTGTGACTCACTGATCTGACTGCAGGACAGTTGGGAAGACAGTTAAACTAATTGGATATTTTATGTGTTCACATGTGCTAGTTTTCACTGGATGTGTTTTGGGACCCATTTAAAGGATCATGTCGGTATTTTACAACGTTAGATGGTTCATTACCCTGTAATTAGTCTATGAGCCAGGAAAAACTGTAATCCATGTCTCGTATTTCTTTAAACAGCCACTACACACATTTCAGCTAACTTTAACCACCGCTAGATAAAAACCAATAGGAGTGATGGGGCAACTGTGTTTATCCTAGCTCATGGTTTCTTACACTGAAAGTAGTCTATCTTACATGAGGTTAATAATGAATACATCCTCTTAAACTATGTTTCAACATCTTACTATGTGCGCTTGTAATAAGTTAACATGTTTGAGGTGTGTTTTCAGTTTTCACATCAGTGCTATTGGTCACTGGATATGTTTTAGGATGTACATGTGAGTTGGAAGATGTTTTTGTGTTGCTTTCAGGGTTGGGGTCAATTCAATTTGAATTCCAGTCAATTCAGAAAGTAAACCAAACTCCAATTCAAAATGTTCCTAATTGAAAATAATTGGAATTTCAGCATCCATCCTGAATTGACTGGAATTGAAATGGGATTGATCCCAACCCTGGGGCCCTTCCTCTTTTGTTCTCTAGTGCTCCTCTATTGTTCCTCAAGCAAGGGGGGAGGCCGATGACATCACAGATTCTCATACATTTTCATTGAACCTTTATTTAACTAGGCAACTCAGTTAAGAAGTCATTCTTATTTATTATGACGGCCTACCCCGGCCAAACTCTAACCTGGACGACGCTGGGCCAATTGTGCGCCGCCCTATGTGACTCCCAATCACGGCGGTTATGATACAGCCTGTGATAGTATTTTTTATGTAACATATTTAGGAAGATAAGACAGTGGGATAATCTACATGTTGATATGTAGATGTGCTGGTGCTCTCTTGCTTTTATCATTCTGATTTATCTTTTTTTATACTGCTTTTGTTGTGTTTTTATATTCATATGTTACATTTATAATTTATTTTCTGCCTCAAAATTCTAAATCTATAATGACTGAAATATGAACATTTTCTTAACAGGTACAGTACAAAGATGCAGCAATACAACGTCTACCAATGTATATTAGTCTAGTGACAACCATATTATGGTGAGTACAAAAATAAGGACATTTAGAATTATTCCTTCTGTCACGACTTCCGCCGAGGTTGGCTCTCCTGCCCGTTCAGGCTGTGCTCGGCGGTCGTCGTCACCGTCCTATTAGCCACTACCGATCCCTTTTCGGTTATCTGTTGGTTTTGTCTGATTATTTTCACCTGTGTGTTAGTTAATTAGTATCTGTAATTAATGTAGGTTGTCCCGCCCTTGTTTTGTGCGGGATTGTTTGTTTTTGTCATTTCATTTCGTCAGTCGGTGTTTTATTTCTCCGGTTTGTCTGTTATTCCTGTTTTGGATATTTTTAACCCTGTTTGTATTCTGGGTTGTCCGTGTTTATTTTTGTTCACCGGAGAATCAACCTCTATTCACTATTTGCTCTCTGCGCCTGATTCCACCCACCTTGACTAGTCGTGACAGAATCCCGCACCACCCATGGAATCAGCAGGAGCAGCAGCGTCTCCTCTCCCATCGATGGAAGAGAGGGTCCTACATCATACCAGCGTGATTCACCGGATTGGTTCTGCTATGGACCAAATGATGGAGAGAATGGGTCGATGGGAGAGGAGTGGCCTCCCCACCTCATCTCTAGCAACCCCTTCTCCAGCACCTCCTGTTTCTGCGACCACATATGGCTCTGGCGCTCTTCGGCTGACACTCCCACGGGAGTTTGACGGATCGGCGCCTGGGTGCCAGGGTTTCCTCCTTCAACTGGAATTATACCTGGCTACCGTGCGTCCTGCTCCCTCTGGAGAGGAGAGCGTGCTCGCCCTCGTCTCCTGCTTGACTGGGCGAGCCCTCGAGTGGGTCAACGCAGTGTGGAATGGTCCGGACTCGGCTAAGGATAATTACCCAGAGTTCACCCGCCGATTCCGAGCTGTTTTTGACCATCCACCCGAGGGTCGAGCGGCGGGTGAACGGCTGTTTCACCTGCGTCAGGAGACGAGGAGCGTACAGGATTTTGCCCTAGAGTTTAGGACGTTGGCAGCAGGAGCAGGATGGAACGACAGGACCTTGATTGATCATTTTAGATGTAGTCTCAGGGAGGACGTCCGCAGGGAGCTGGCATGTCGGGACACAACATATTCACTGGATGGACTTATCGATCTGGCTATCCGTCTCAACAACCTGCTGGCTGCTCGCGGGCGTTCGGATCAGGTCCTGTCGTTTCCAATCCCCAGCCCCCCTGATCCTATCCCTATGGAATTAGGAGGTACGGCTTCGAGGGGGACCGGAGGAGGAGTGTCCTCCTGCACCAGTTGTGATCGACGAGGGCACACGTCCGACCGGTGCTGGAGGAACTCGTCTAGGAGTCGGGAGGACAGGCAGAACACTGCTCGATCACCCCAGGTGAGTAAGCACCAAACTCATTCAGAGCTTCCTGTCGGTCATGTGTTTGTATTGATTTCTTTCCCTGGGGTTTCCCCCTCTCTACAGCATAAAGCGCTAGTCGATTCAGGCGCAGCTGGGAATTTTATGGATCGTGGGCTTGCATTAAGGCTAGGGATTCCCCTGGTGTCGTTAGATCAACCTTTCCACGTGCACTCCTTAGATAGCCGACCATTAGGGTCAGGAGTAATTAGGGAGGCTACGGTGCCGCTGGACATGGTAACGCAGGGTGATCATAAGGAGCAGATTAGCCTGTTCCTTATAGATTCACCTGCGTTTCCAGTGGTGTTGGGGGTTCCCTGGTTAGCTCAACACAGTCCGGTGATTTTCTGGCGACAGGGGGCTCTTAAGGGGTGGTCAGAGGAGTGTTCAGGTAGGTGTATAGGAGTTGCCGTTGGTGCGACTACGGTGGAGAGTCCAGACCAAGTTTCCACCGTGCGCATTCCCTCTGAATATGCCGATTTGGCTATCGCCTTCAGTAAAGGGAGGGCGACCAAATTACCACCTCATCATTGAGAGGACTACGTGATAAACCTTCTGGAAAACGCTGCACTTCCTAGGAGTCACGTTTATCCATTGTCCCAGGAGGAGACAGTTGCGATGGAAACATATGTTTCCGAATAGCTGGGACAGGGGTACATTCAGCCCTCCATATCACCCGTCTCCTCAAGCTTCTTTTTTTGTGAAGAAGAAGGATGGAGGTCTGCGTCCGTGTATTGATTATAGAGGTCTAAATTCCATTACAGTGGGGTTTAGTTACCCACTACCTCTCATCGCTACGGCAATGGAATCATTTCACGGGGCGCAATTCTTCACAAAACTGGACCTGAGGAGCGCGTATAATCTGGTACGTATTCGGGGAGGAGATGAGTGGAAAACCGCATTTAGTACTACTTCTGGTCATTATGAGTACCGCGTCATGCCATACGGTTTGAAGAATGCTCCAGCCGTTTTCCAATCCTTCGTAGATGAGATTCTCCGAGACCTGCTCGGGCAGGGAGTGGTAGTGTACATTGATGACATCTTGATCTATTCTGCCACACGCGGGGAGCATGTGTCTCTGGTGCGTAAGGTACTTGGGCGACTACTGGAGCATGACCTGTATTGCAAGGTCCTGGGGCATCGTATTTCCACCTCCGGGGTGGTAATGGAGGATGATCGCGTTACAGCCGTGCGTAATTGGCCGACTTCGACCACGGTGAAAGAAGTGCAGCGGTTTTTAGGATTTGCCAATTACTACCGGAGGTTTATCCGGGGTTTTGGTCAGTTGGCTGCTCCCATCACCTCACTGCTGAAGGGAGGACCGGTGCGTTTGCGCTGGTCAGCAGAGGCGGGCAGGGCTTTCAGTCGTCTGAAGGAGCTGTTCACCAATGCGCCCGTGTTGGCGCATCCGGATCCCTCTTTAGCGTTCATAGTGGAGGTGGATGCGTCCGAGGCTGGGGTTGGAGCCGTGCTGTCCCAACGCGTGCCATCCAAACTCCGCCCGTGTTCTTTCTTTTCGAGCAAGCTCAGCCCAGCGGAGCGAAACTATGATATGGGGGACCGGGAGTTGTTAGCTGTAGTCAAGGCTCTGAAGGTGTGGAGACATTGGCTTGAGGGGGCTAAATACCCTTTTCTCATCTGGACTGACCATCGTAATCTCGAGTACATCCGGGCAGTTTACCCTCACATATCGGCCAGGCTCCCAAAACACCAAAGCTGACGCACTGTCTCGCCTCTATGATACAGAGGAACTGTCAGTAGAGCCAACTCCAATCATTCCACCGTCATGTCTTGTGGCACCGGTGGTATGGGAGGTAGATGCTGAGATAGAGAGGGCCTCATGCTCAGAGCAAGGCTCCTCGGCACCTACCTAGAGGGAAATTACAACCCCTCCTCGTTCCACTACGGCCGTGGACACATTTATCGGTGGATTTTCTTATCGACCTTCCCCCGTCCCAGGGAAGTACTATGATCCTGGTCGTTGTGGATCGGTTTTCTAAGTCCTGTCGTCTTATTCCGTTGCCCGGTCTTCCTACGGCCCTGCAGACTGCTGAGGCTTTGTTTACCCATGTCTTCCGGCACTATGGGGTGCCTGAGGACATCGTCTCTAATCGGGGTCCCCAATTCACGTCCAGAGTGTGGAGGGCGTTTATGGAGAGACTGGGGGTCTCGGTCAGCTTAACCTCAGGTTTTCACCCCGAGAGTAATGGGCAGGTGGAGCGCGTTAACCAGGATGTGGGCAGGTTTCTGCGGTCCTACTGTCGGGACCGGCCTGGTGAGTGGGCAAGGTATGTTCCATGGGCCGAACTAGCCCAGAACTCCTTACGCCACTCCTCTACTAACTTGTCTCCTTTTGAGTGTGTGTTAGGTTACCAGCCGGTCCTGGCTCCATGGCATCAGTCAGACCGAGGCTCCTGCGGTGGAGGAATGGGTACAGCACTCCAAGGACACCTGAAAAGCCGTTCAGGACCCATTTACGGTTAGCGGGAGAACGGCAGAAGAGGAGCGCTGACCAGCACCGCAGTGAGACCCCCGTATTTGCACCGGGGGACAGGGTCTGGCTCTCGACCCGAAACCTGTCCCTCCGCCTGCCCTGTCGGAAGCTGGGGCCGCAGTGTGTGGGACCGTTCAAAGTCCTGAGGAGAATAAACGAGGTGTGTTATAGGTTACAACTTCCTAGGTATTACCGTATTAACCCCTCGTTTCATGTGTCTCTCCTCAGGCCGGTGGTGGCTGGTCCCCTGCAAGAAGGTGAGGTGTCTGAGGTCCCTCCGCCCCCTCTGGACATCGATGGGCCCCCGGCGTATACAGTTTGAGGCATTCTGGATTCTAGACGCCGGGTGGGGGGCCTACAGTACCTCGTGGACTGGGAGGGGTACGGCCCGGAGGAGAGATGCTGGGTTCCGGTGAGGGACATTTGGACCCTTCTCTCCTGATAGAATTCCACCGCCTCCACCCGGATCGCCCGGCACCTCGTCCTCCGCCGGGGGGGGAGGGGGTACTGTCACGACTTCCGCCGAGGTTGGCTCTCCTGCCCATTCAGGCTGTGCTCGGCGGTCGTCGTCACCGTCCTATTAGCCACTACCGATCCCTTTTCGGTTATCTGTTGGTTTTGTCTGATTGTTTTCACCTGTGTGTTAGTTAATTAGTATCTGTAATTAATGTAGGTTGTCCCGCCCTTGTTTTGTGCGGGATTGTTTGTTTTTGTCATTTCGTTTCGGCAGTCGGTGTTTGTGTTTTATTTCTCCGGTTTGTCTGTTATTCCTGTTTTGGATATTTTTCACCCTGTTTGTAGTTTGGGTTGTCCGTGTTTATTTTTGTTCACCGGAGAATCAACCTCTATTCACTATTTGCTCTCTGCGCCTGATTCCACCCACCTTGACTAGTCGTGACACCTTCCAGTAAAATAAATAAATAAACACACACCCAAAATAGTTCAGACGTTCAATAATTGGGGGTATAGACTTTATTTTTCTATTATTCCTACAACCCAGTGATAGGTGCAACTTTGTTATTACGGAAGCTTACCACCATAATCTAAATGAAGACACTTCCCTCATTTAATCCTTAAAGGTTCCATTTCTCCAGCCACATCCCTCAGCTGTTTAACAAAACAATGATGGGGTGGCAACTTTGTTGTTGTTTTGAACTACAGATTGCCCCTTTAACCACTGAAACACTCCACTTCAAGATGTATGCTTATTATACAATATAGAAGTGGGTTATTTGACCTCACACAGCAGTGCCACACCACGTAGTATCCAGTACTCAGGCGGTGCAGCAGTCCTCAGTTCCACAGCAGCAATGTAATTCAGGTCCATCCTTACAGGCTTCTTATATATGGGACAGGAGTATAACTGGGCATCCTTGACACCTGAAATGACCACAGCAACGATAAACATCCATTACTTATACACAATGATCACATGACTTTCTTTTTCACTGCATGTTGTCCATTCAGTAGGTCTGAAATACTGTAACCATTAAAGACCACATTGTTATTGACATAAAAGTGAAATATCATCCCCACTGACATATTCAACATATAATGTATAGATGAAAACAACAAGCAGCTGAATGAGATACTGTTCAATGAGTCTCCAGGAAGTTACAGTAACTACTGACTACAGCACTCACCATTGTTTTCAGCATACATCCTGACTACAGGCATCATCTCAAACAACACTTTGGGTTTAGAGTCGATGAGTTTGCAGTTCCTCCTGTCCCAGCCCGCCCCCTCCAGATAGAGGCCGTACACATACACCCCCTCAGAGGGTGGCTGAGTGATGTCATCCTTCATCCACTTGGTCACCTCGTTGCACAACACCATACGGTCTAGGGCCCAGCCCTTGTTTGCACGAGTGATCTCCTACACACACAAAAACAGAGTAATATCGACTGGCTTTGTCTTTGTAGCTTCATGATCAACTATGACTGTGTAGTGTGTGCAACCTCTAAATATAACCTCAGTGGCCTAGCCAAGTCTGTAAGTATGTTCAATTGTGATTGCATTAGAATGTGTGAATGTGCCATCTGTACCTGTCTCATAGCAGTTAGGAAGCCCTGTGGGTTAAAGAACCCGGTCATCCAGAAACAGTTAGGCCGTCCTTCAAAGATCCACGCCTGGAACTGACGGTTCCTATCCAGCAACTCAGTAAACCAGAACCCTAGAGTGCTGGAGGCCCATGACGCCTAGAACACAGAAGTAGAATATAGAACACGGAATAGATTCGTAGAAAACTTAATAAACGTGTACTCAAGAGGCAGTAATAAACGTACCTTCTTCCAACGTGAGGGGATGCGTGCGTCATACATGCAGTCCAGCGCATCCCGTAGGTTCTCACTCATGATGATGGTGCCGTCGATGGCCAGTTTGAGGTCGGTCAGCGTGTTCCTGACCAGCACGATGACCCTCTGCATGCGGTCTATCTCCTGACGCAGGAAGATGTGCATGGGCTGGAGCAGACCCATCGTCTGGAGCCTCTCTCTCACCTGCATATATTGAAAACATGCTCTTGTGAAATTACGCTTTAAATAAACGTTGATTTGATTCTTAACATACTGGAATGCAAATGCATAACACAGTTCTGAACATTAAAAAGTAAACCTCTATTGCAGTAAAAACATTATCTTCAAAGTGCATCTCACTGCACTATGGGTTATATTAATGAAATTAATTTTATTGCATGGGTTATTGTTAGATGGCTTGGCGTCATCCTGCAAGAGTTTTTTTTAACAATCTACCTTGCTGCAGCAAGGTATTATGGGAAATACTATTTTTAATGGCCAGCACAGTATTAATCATGGGTGATTATTTCCATTAGGGTTAGCTAAATCCAAACCCGTGCTACTCACTTCAAACGGTACATAGTCTGGAGGTAGTTTCTCCAGCATATCGTCAGCCAGCCTGGCCACAATGGCCTCCCTGGTCTCCCCTCCACCACTGGAGCTGTCCTTAGGCTGAATGGACAGGATGGTGTCCAAGACGTCTTTGGCCAGCTTGCTCTGATACGTTATGTCAGCATTGGGGTGCAGGCCAAACACCTCTGGTGTGTCGTAAGCCGGTAGGCCCTGCAGGGGAAAATACATAGGATTAGAGTCTGCATGTCTGTGCATTACCAAACTACAGTAAACCGTGGAATGCATTGTGGATATTTCATAAGGTGTTATAAGTGCTTATAATGCATTATGAACAAGGTATTAATGGGAAGTGTTACCAAATGTCTCAATGCCGCACATAATGTATACAGCACACATCTTCATGTAGTCTGACTACATTAATTAAATATAATGTTACACAGCACTGTAAACTGCAGGAGAGACTGAGTGTGAAAAATGGACTGACCTGAATGTATGTCAGATATTGGTCCACGTTGGAACACTTGGGAATGCTGTAGCCTTTGTAGAAATAGAAGTCAGGTCCAAACATGTTTTCACTGAACCAGACCTTGGCGAAGGTGTTGAGCAGACGCTTGTCATAGTCGTCTGTCACCCTACCGCCATACTGGATCTCCCCGATCATGTAGCGCACTGTATTCCAGGATACACCCTGGGGAGACGTCAGACTACCATCAACACAGGAACAGACACATCTTACATAGGAAGACATGTAGCAGTACTAACAGTAGAAGTAAAGATAGAGCTTTACTTAGTTACAGCAGGAGCTGCACCTACCTTCTTGATGTCCATGTCGTCCAGGTGGTTCTGAACAAACTGCACGGTGGCGTTGAAGTCTGCCTGGTTGAACTCGTAGGGGATGTTCCAGCCCAGTGGGCCGTATTTACGCCTCTCCTGGACCGTAGAGTGGAGGAACACCACCCCATACAGCATGGGCCTCCACTGGACCATGTTACTGACATCCAGCAGGTCCTGGTTAATGCCTGGAGCAACAAACAAGAAGCTAGGGTTAGGATTAAGGCTACGGTTGAACTGGGATGTGGACGTGAATCTAGGGTTAGGGTTGAACTGGGATGTGGACGTGAATCTAGGGTTAGAGTTGAACTGGGATGTGGACGTGAATCTAGGGTTAGGGTTGAACTGGGATGTGGACGTGAATCTAGGGTTAGGGTTGAACTGGGATGTGGACGTGAATCTAGGGTTAGGGTTGAACTGGGATGTGGGCGTGAATCTAGGGTTAGGGTTGAACTGGGATGTGGACGTGAATCTAGGGTTAGGGTTGAACTGGGATGTGGACGTGAATCTAGGGTTAGGGTTGAACTGGGATGTGGACGTGAATCTAGGGTTAGAGTTGAACTGGGATGTGGACGTGAATCTGGGGTTAGGGTTGAACTGGGATGTGGACGTGAATCTAGGGTTAGAGTTGAACTGGGATGTGGACGTGAATCTAGGGTTAGGGTTGAACTGGGATGTGGACGTGAATCTAGGGTTAGGGTTGAACTGGGATGTGGACGTGAATCTAGGGTTAGGGTTGAACTGGGATGTGGACGTGAATCTAGGGTTAGGGTTGAACTGGGATGTGGACGTGAATCTAGGGTTAGAGTTGAACTGGGATGTGGACGTGAATCTGGGGTTAGGGTTGAACTGGGATGTGGACGTGAATCTAGGGTTAGAGTTGAACTGGGATGTGGACGTGAATCTAGGGTTAGGGTTGAACTGGGATGTGGACGTGAATCTAGGGTTAGGGTTGAACTGGGATGTGGACGTGAATCTAGGGTTAGGGTTGAACTGGGATGTGGACGTGAATCTAGGGTTAGGGTTGAACTGGGATGTGGACGTGAATCTAGGGTTAGGGTTGAACTGGGATGTGGACGTGAATCTAGGGTTAGGGTTGAACTGGGATGTGGATGTGAATCTAGGGTTAGGGTTGAACTGGGATGTGGACGTGAATCTAGGGTTAGGGTTGAACTGGGATGTGGACGTGAATCTAGGGTTAGGGTTGAACTGGGATGTGGACGTGAATCTAGGGTTAGGGTTGAACTGGGATGTGGACGTGAATCTAGGGTTAGAGTTGAACTGGGATGTGGACGTGAATCTGGGGTTAGGGTTGAACTGGGATGTGGACGTGAATCTAGGGTTAGAGTTGAACTGGGATGTGGGCGTGAATCTAGGGTTAGAGTTGAACTGGGATGTGGGCGTGAATCTAGGGTTAGGGTTGAACTGGGATGTGGACGTGAATCTAGGGTTAGGGTTGAACTGGGATGTGGACGTGACTCTAGGGTTAGGGTTGAACTGGGATGTGGGCGTGAATCTAGGGTTAGGGTTGAACTGGGATGTGGACGTGAATCTAGGGTTAGAGTTGAACTGGGATGTGGACGTGAATCTGGGGTTAGGGTTGAACTGGGATGTGGACGTGAATCTAGGGTTAGAGTTGAACTGGGATGTGGACGTGAATCTAGGGTTAGGGTTGAACTGGGATGTGGACGTGAATCTAGGGTTAGGGTTGAACTGGGATGTGGACGTGAATCTAGGGTTAGGGTTGAACTGGGATGTGGACGTGAATCTAGGGTTAGGGTTGAACTGGGATGTGGACGTGAATCTAGGGTTAGGGTTGAACTGGGATGTGGAAGTGAATCTAGGGTTAGGGTTGAACTGGGATGTGGAAGTGAATCTAGGGTTAGGGTTGAACTGGGATGTGGACGTGAATCTAGGGTTAGGGTTGAACTGGGATGTGGAAGTGAATCTAGGGTTAGGGTTGAACTGGGATGTGGACATGATGCTGGGATTTGGGTTGTGGTTAAGGCTAGGGTTGAATCATGCATGCATATGTATGTGTGAAACGTGGTGTGACCCACCTCCATAAGTCCTCTTCAGCCCTGCCTTCAGTCCCTGTGGAGGCCCATTAGTGAACTTGTTGGACATCTGCAGCAGTGTGATGGGGAAGTGTTTATGGACCTCTGTAGTAATCCACAGGCGGAAGGTCTCATGGACGGCGTCTGTCTCTGTCACAGTATCCATCAGCTCATCCATGAAGTCCAGGCCCAGGTGGCAGTTCTGGAGCAAGGCCCAGCCACCCTGTGTGTGCATTCGGGATAAAATACAAAACAATATAATGCATAGTTAATTGTCCATATTGGGAGAGTGATTCATTACTAATGACCTTACGTAATTCAATTAATAATGTGAGGGAGATGCATGTGGTGTTAGTCCATTTCATTTTTAATACAGTTTAATACAGTCTAAATCAATCACATCCATTTTCATTAACACCATGGTTCAATTTCAATTCATATTCCATCCCTATCGCAATTTGAATTCCCAATTTGATTACAAATGAGATGACATGGACCACAATTCATGGCAGAACGCTGATTCCTAATAAGTTAGTTTCGCTCCCCAGACTTCCTCACAAAGCGCAATAGCCTGGGGACGAGGATAATTATAACTTGACTGTTAGGAGTCCAGTCAGTGTGTACTGTAATGCTGTGTTCAGGACTCACGTTGGCCATGGTCTGCTGGAGCAGCTTGCGTGCGTGGACCTCCTGTCCCTGGCCCATGGAGACATAGCGCGTCTCTATCTTCAGCCTCTTTCCCAGGACGATGATGGAGTCGGTGGGGTCTGAGCCCATGGACAGGAAGCAGATGAGCGGGGTCCGGGGGTCTGACTCCTCCCACGTCTTCTCTAGGTCCAGGATCACTCCCTCTGCATACTTCTCCCCCATCGAGTCCATGATGTACTTACGGGCCTGGAGGATAACAGGTAAAACATTAGTTAAAAAGTCACCTGCTATTAGATTCAAGAAATATGCAGTAGAAATACTCTCTAAAACTCAGTCCAAAGCTTTGATGAAAATACCAAAAAGCGTAGACATTTCATAAAGTATTATGTCTTGGATTGATTGATTGATTAATTACTTAATAATTCAATGTGAGTTACCGGTGTACCTGTGCGATGGTCCTGTCTGGACACCAGGAGCGTATGAGCAGCAGGCGGTGGAAACAGTCCAGGTTCTGGTCATAGGCATTAGGGATCACCTCCTCCTCAGGGGTCTCCTTATCAAACCATGCCTTCCACTGCTTCTCATTACAACAGATCTGGACAGACACACACAGCTCAATACAATGACTAGTTCAATGCCATATGTGACAGAGCTTAGAGGAGTAAAAGGAGCACTGTAATCAGAGGAGCACTACAATGAATAGGGGGGTTTACCAGGGTGAGGGGGCCATGAAACAGACTTATTTAGGGGACCATTTAAACAGACTTATTTAGGGGGCCTTGAAACAGACTTATTGAGGGAGTGTATTTTGAGAGCGGGACAACATGAAGTAGCAGTGTAAGAAAGCACCACATGGGGAACACACCTGATTAAGGATATTCGAGAACTGCCACAGTTTACTGAGCTCCACCAGATTGAGCCAAGTTATGTCTAAGATCCACTTGGCCGGCTTATGGGGGCAAGCCTTCAGATCCAGAGAGGCACCTCCTGCATAGGACAGACAGAGGATGTTCTTTCCAAGCCAATGGTCTGTGAGCAATTAACAACATTTTGCTATTTCAGTAACTGTGGACATTCAGATTGGTGGAATTAATTGGAGGACGGATTTTGTTCCACACCTTTAATGAGGGTGAGGAACTCGGCGTGTTTCACGCGGTTACTCTGCATGTCGATCTTCAGCGTCAGCAGGAGGGTAAACAGGAATTTGTGCTCCTCATACAGACCCCTGGCTGCATACTTGTGTACCTCAAAGGTCATGTGCTCAATGATGTTCGCTATTCGCTTGCTGGTGATTTGACTTTTGGTTGATCTGTTCAGAAGGCATAGTGTGATGGTTATTATGTTAATATTAAAATATAACTGTTGCTATGGTTTCAGATATTATACTTGAAGAATCAGAAGACTCCTACAACTACACAAAAGGTTATGCAAAACCACATATCCCCCAGTGTAACTTATCAATTCACTAATCATTCAATGTTTACATAAAATGACTGAACCACATCTGAGGACCAACAATTCAATGTAAATACATAAGTACAAATATATGTTATTCAGTATGAGACAAAGTGTATTACTACTGTACCTGGCCAGAGAAAGGTCAAAGATTCCCAAGAACTGTCGTAGTGACGTTTGGTACATGACGTTAACCATGGACATCTCAGTGATGAGGAAGTACAGGATGCTGCCTCTGGTGGCCACTGTAACAGCACAATAACACACAGGCTGACAGTGAGTGACAGACAACGCTCATTCTATATTATCATACATCCAGCTCAAACAAACTTGCCACTGGAAAAGTGTGAGGAACAGATTGCTCCTGAAGAACAGTCAACACAAGGTGGTTCGTGCCAGTTGCCATCCAGCAGAGCACTGTGATTGGTTGGTCAGCCAATCAATAAAGAGCCCAAAATGTTTTGGTCCTTACCCTAAAACAAACCAGTACAGTACAACCCACCCAACTCACCAGGTCTGTACCGCGAATAACTCTACCCTAACCGCAGTACAACCAACTCACCAGGTCTGTACCGAGAATAACTCTACCCTAACCGCAGTACAACCAACTCACCAGGTCTGTACCGAGAATAACTCTACCCTAACCCCAGTACAACCCACTCACCAGGTCTGTACCGAGAATAACTCTACCCTAACCCCAGTACAACCAACTCACCAGGTCTGTACCGAGAATAACTCTACCCTAACCCCAGTACAACCAACTCATCAGGTCTGTACCGAGAATAACTCTACCCTAACCCCAGTACAACCCACTCACCAGGTCTGTACCGAGAATAACTCTACCCTAACCGCAGTACAACCAACTCACCAGGTCTGTACCGAGAATAACTCTACCCTAACCGCAGTACAACCAACTCACCAGGTCTGTACCGAGAATAACTCTACCCTAACTGCAGTACAACCAACTCACCAGGTCTGTACCGAGAATAACTCTACCCTAACCCCAGTACAACCCACTCATCAGGTCTGTACCGAGAATAACTCTACCCTAACCGCAGTACAACCAACTCACCAGGTCTGTACCGAGAATAACTCTACCCTAACCCCAGTACAACCAACTCATCAGGTCTGTACCGAGAATAACTCTACCCTAACCCCAGTACAACCCACTCACCAGGTCTGTACCGAGAATAACTCTACCCTAACCGCAGTACAACCAACTCACCAGGTCTGTACCGAGAATAACTCTACCCTAACCGCAGTACAACCAACTCACCAGGTCTGTACCGAGAATAACTCTACCCTAACAGCAGTACAACCCACTCATCAGGTCTGTACCGAGAATAACTCTACCCTAACCGCAGTACAACCAACTCACCAGGTCTGTACCGAGAATAACTCTACCCTAACCGCAGTACAACCAACTCACCAGGTCTGTACCGAGAATAACTCTACCCTAACCGCAGTACAACCAACTCACCAGGTCTGTACCGAGAATAACTCTACCCTAACCGCAGTACAACCAACTCACCAGGTCTGTACCGAGAATAACTCTACCCTAACCGCAGTACAACCAACTCACCAGGTCTGTACCGAGAATAACTCTACCCTAACCGCAGTACAACCAACTCACCAGGTCTGTACCGAGAATAACTCTAGCCTAACCGCAGTACAACCAACTCACCAGGTCTGTACCGAGAATAACTCTAGCCTAACCTACAACCAACTCACCAGGTCTGTACCGAGAATAACTCTACAACCCCAGTACAACCCACTCACCAGGTCTGTACAGTACAACCAACTCACCAGGTCTGTACCGAGAATAACTCTACCCTAACCGCAGTACAACCAACTCACCAGGTCTGTACCGAGAATAACTCTACCCTAACCCCAGTACAACCAACTCACCAGGTCTGTACCGAGAATAACTCTACCCTAACCGCAGTACAACCAACTCACCAGGTCTGTACCGAGAATAACTCTACCCTAACCGCAGTACAACCAACTCACCAGGTCTGTACCGAGAATAACTCTACCCTAACCGCAGTACAACCAACTCACCAGGTCTGTACCGAGAATAACTCTAAACCAACAACCAACTCACCAGGTCTGTACCGAGAATAACTCTACCCTAACCGCAGTACAACCAACTCACCAGGTCTGTACTAACTCTACCCTAACCGCAGTACAACCAACTCACCAGGTCTGTACCGAGAATAACTCTACCCTAACCGCAGTACAACCAACTCACCAGGTCTGTACCGAGAATAACTCTACCCTAACCGCAGTACAACCAACTCACCAGGTCTGTACCGAGAATAACTCTACCCTAACCGCAGTACAACCAACTCACCAGGTCTGTACCTAACCAACTCACCAGGTCTGTACCGAGAATAACTCTACCCTAACCGCAGTACAACCAACTCACCAGGTCTGTACCGAGAATAACTCTACCCTAACCGCAGTACAACCAACTCACCAGGTCTGTACCGAGAATAACTCTACCCTAACCAGTACAACCAACTCACCAGGTCTGTACCGGAATAACTGTAGTACAACCAACTCACCAGGTCTGTACCGAGAATAACTCTACCCTAACCGCAGTACAACCAACTCACCAGGTCTGTACCGAGAATAACTCTACCCTAACCCCAGTACAACCAACTCACCAGGTCTGTACCGAGAATAACTCTACCCTAACCCCAGTACAACCAACTCATCAGGTCTGTACCGAGAATAACTCTACCCTAACCCCAGTACAACCCACTCACCAGGTCTGTACCGAGAATAACTCTACCCTAACCGCAGTACAACCAACTCACCAGGTCTGTACCGAGAATAACTCTACCCTAACCGCAGTACAACCAACTCACCAGGTCTGTACAACCCACTCATCAGGTCTGTACCGAGAATAACTCTACCCTAACCGCAGTACAACCAACTCACCAGGTCTGTACCGAGAATAACTCTACCCTAACCAACTCACCAGGTCAGTACAACCAACTCACCAGGTCTGTACCGAGAATAACTCTACCCTAACCGCAGTACAACCAACTCACCAGGTCTGTACCGAGAATAACTCTACCCTAACCGTCTGTACCGAGAATAACTCTACCCTAACCGCAGTACAACCAACTCACCAGGTCTGTACCGAGAATAACTCTACCCTAACCGCAGTACAACCAACTCACCAGGTCTGTACCGAGAATAACACCAGGTCTGTACCGAGAATAACTCTACCCTAACCCCAGTACAACCAACTCACCAGGTCTGTACAAATAACTCTACCTAACCGCAGTACAACCAACTCACCAGGTCTGTACCGAGAATAACTCTACCCTAACCGCAGTACAACCAACTCACCAGGTCTGTACCGAGAATAACTCTACCCTAACCGCAGTACAACCAACTCACCAGGTCTGTACCGAGAATAACTCTACCCTAACCGCAGTACAACCAACTCACCAGGTCTGTACCGAGAATAACTCCGAGGTCTGTATAACTCTACCCTAACCAGTACAACCAACTCACCAGGTCTGTACCGAGAATAACTCTACCCTAACCGCAGTACAACCAACTCACCAGGTCTGTACCTAACCTACCCTAACCGTACAACCAACTCACCAGGTCTGTACCGAGAATAACTCTACCCTAAACCGCAGTACAACCAACTCACCAGGTCTGTAACCGAGAATAACTCTACCCTAACCGCAGTACAACCAACTCACCAGGTCTGTACCGAGAATAACTCTACCTAACCGCAGTACAACCAACTCACCAGGTCTGTACCGAGAATAACTCTACCCTAACCGCAGTACAACCAACTCACCAGGTCTGTACAGAATAACTCTACCCTAACCGCAGTACAACCAACTCACCAGGTCTGTACCGAGAATAACTCTACCCTAACCGCAGTACAACCAACTCACCAGGTCTGTACCGAGAATAACTCTACCCTAACCGCAGTACAACCAACTCACCAGGTCTGTACCGAGAATAACTCTACCCTAACCGCAGTACAACCAACTCACCAGGTCTGTACCGAGAATAACTCTACCCTAACCGCCAACCAACTCACCAGTACAACCAACTCACCAGGTCTGTACCGAGAATAACTCTACCCTAACCCCAGTACAACCAACTCATCAGGTCTGTACCGAGAATAACTCTACCCTAACCCCAGTACAACCCACTCACCAGGTCTGTACCGAGAATAACTCTACCCTAACCGCAGTACAACCAACTCACCAGGTCTGTACCGAGAATAACTCTACCCTACCCTAACCCAGTACAACCAACTCACCAGGTCTGTACCGAGAATAACTCTACCCTAACCGCAGTACAACCAACTCACCAGGTCTGTACCGAATAACTCTACCCTAACCCCAGTACAACCCACTCATCAGGTCTGTACCGAGAATAACTCTACCCTAACCGCAGTACAACCAACTCACCAGGTCTGTACCGAGAATAACTCTACCCTAACCCCAGTACAACCAACTCATCAGGTCTGTACCGAGAATAACTCTACCCTAACCCCAGTACAACCCACTCACCAGGTCTGTACCGAGAATAACTCTACCCTAACCGCAGTACAACCAACTCACCAGGTCTGTACCGAGAATAACTCTACCCTAACCGCAGTACAACCAACTCACCAGGTCTGTACCGAGAATAACTCTACCCTAACCGCAGTACAACCAACTCACCAGGTCTGTACCGAGAATAACTCTACCCTAACCCCAGTACAACCCACTCATCAGGTCTGTACCGAGAATAACTCTACCCTAACCGCAGTACAACCAACTCACCAGGTCTGTACCGAGAATAACTCTACCCTAACCGCAGTACAACCAACTCACCAGGTCTGTACCGAGAATAACTCTACCCTAACCGCAGTACAACCAACTCACCAGGTCTGTACCGAGAATAACTCTACCCTAACCGCAGTACAACCAACTCACCAGGTCTGTACCGAGAATAACTCTACCCTAACCGCAGTACAACCAACTCACCAGGTCTGTACCGAGAATAACTCTAGCCTAACCGCAGTACAACCAACTCACCAGGTCTGTACCGAGAATAACTCTACCCTAACCGCAGTACAACCAACTCACCAGGTCTGTACCGAGAATAACTCTACCCTAACCGCAGTACAACCAACTCACCAGGTCTGTACCGAGAATAACTCTACCCTAACCGCAGTACAACCAACTCACCAGGTCTGTACCGAGAATAACTCTACCCTAACCACAGTACAACCAACTCACCAGGTCTGTACTGAGAATAACTCTACCCTAACCGCAGTACAACCAACTCACCAGGTCTGTACTGAGAATAACTCTACCCTAACCGCAGTACAACCAACTCACCAGGTCTGTACTGAGAATAACTCTACCCTAACCGCAGTACAACCAACTCACCAGGTCTGTACCGAGAATAACTCTACCCTAACCGCAGTAACCAACTCACCAGGTCTGTAGTACAACAACCAACTCACCAGGTCTGTACTGAGAATAACTCTACCCTAACCGCAGTACAACCAACTCACCAGGTCTGTACTCCTCTCTAGCGGTGTTGATCTGGATCTCGGTCTCAGCTGAGATCTGTAGTTTCTGTATGACATCCTCGGCGGTGCGCTTGGTGTTGCCCAGGACGATGATGAGGCTCTCGTCGTCCACCAGGGAACCCTGGGTAGAGGTCAGACGATACAGCAGGTTGTCCTCCAGCTCTTTCATCTTCCTCTTGTTGGCTGTTACATCTTCCAGCAGGTCTGTGCGCTCCTTCTCCAACTCCTAGAAATAACAGGGATAGATAAGAGCACTGTTCAGACAATAATGTTCTTGTTGGTGTAGCCGATGCAAAATGGCTAGCTAGTTAGCGGTGGTGCGCACTGGTAGCGTTTCAATCGGTGATGTCACTCGCTCTGAGACCTTGAAGTAGTGGCTTTTGTGGAACGATGGGTAATGATGCTTCGAGGGTGACTGTTGTCTGTGTGCAGAGCGTCCCTGGTTCGCGCCCAGGTCGGGGCGAGGGGACGGACGTAAAGTCTATACTGTTACATTGGCAGTCACATCCTCCAGCAGGTCTGTACGCTCCTTCTCCAACAGGCAGAAACACCGGTCAGTCAGAGCTCAGAACATGAGAATTCAGACCAACAGCAAGAGAAACAGGCACACCATTCAGACAGACACTGATTTTGAGGGTCATTTTTCAGGTCTTTTAACATTTCTCTGCTGGGTTCATTCTCTGTGTTCATTTGATTTAGTACATTTCAAAATGGGTGGTCACAGTCATTATGTACAATTCTAATAAAGGCTCACTATTAAACAACTACAACAAAATGACCTTTTATTGATACATTCAAATGTTTTTATACATGATTTCATAAGCACGTGGTTGGACGTGGTTCCTGACCTGTTTCTCAGTGAGGATGACCCGTCCCAGCAGCTGGTCCTCCAGACCCCTCATGGTGACAGTGAAGTCTATGATGGAGGTGCGGGCGCTGATCTCTGGGGTGTACGCAGGGTTGGGGAGCTTAGTGGTCACATAAAGACGGAACCCCCTCATCATATCCACCTCCTTGTCTCCCACTTTCACCTGGTGCAGGAAGAGAGAAAGACAGTCATGAAGGGAGAAAGACAGTCACGAAGAGAGAAAGACAGTCATGAAGGGAGAAAGACAGTTATGAAGAGAGAAAGACAGTCATGAAGGGAGAAAGACAGTCATGAAGGGAGAAAGACAGTCATGAAGGGAGAAAGACAGTCATGAAGGGAGAAAGACAGTCACGAAGGGAGAAAGACAGTCACGAAGGGAGAAAGACAGTCACGAAGGGAGAAAGACAGTTATGAAGAGAGAAAGACAGTCATGAAGGGAGAAAGACAGTCATGAATAGCCCCAGCGATAATAACCCCATAACGATAATGTGTTTCATTGGATAATGTGAGGATTGATAATGTGGTTAGCATAATAGTACATACTTTATAAGTGGAGCCCGTCTTGATGAAGTTTTTCTCCAGTATGTTGTCCAGTGCAGGGTCCAGCTCCTCCCCTACGTCCTCGATCAGTAGGGGGCGCCCCAGAGACAGGCTGTCCTCCAGGTGGTTCCTGAAGTACTTGTGGTTCAGGGAGGTGATCTGGGAACCACAGAAACGTCTCATTACTGACACAGTATTACACAGAGTTTATTTACCAAGAAGGAAGATCTGACAGATCCAAAGGTTAGTTAGGCCTAAGGCAAGTGTACCCGCTGTTCGGAAACATACTAAATCTATCGGCTAGACAATGGGAGGGCATAGTTATGGGAGAGAATACTGTGAAAATGAATGCGGCCCAACCTGCAGCTCATTCCTGGATTCTTTCTTTTTTATCCAGATCTTGCCCTGGGTCTGAGGGTCTATGAGGAGAGGGAAGCGTGAGGCCTTGGTGATGATGATCCCGTTCTGGATGGATAGGTCATCGTTGGGCAGGCCCTGAAGGTTCCACTCGCTGACCGTAGGTGCGTCGATCAGCATCTCGGTCAGGTTGAGGTTGTTCCCGAACGGGATGTGTCTGGTCTTCATCTCCCTCTGCCAGTCGGTCAGGAGAAGGTTCCGGAACTCCTGGTTGAAGGGGCCGGAGTAGGACAGAAAGGCTGTGGCCAATAAGACGTCACCTGAGCCAAGAAGTTAGCACACATAGGTTGGTTCACGCCTCCATCCTACTGTATAGCATAACTACAGATAAAATAGTAATACGCATTGAAAAATAATATGGTACAGAAGCAACCGGAGCATCTCCCCAAAAAATAAGATGTTGAGAATTGTAGGCAATGACAATAGGTCATACGAAGCTTTTGTGAAAGTTAGCCCTGTTATTTTAAAAAATGTGGAGAAAAAAGGTTTGAATGAACCCACCTACAAGGCGCTTGGTCTGGGTGGCAAACCCTTTGCTCTGCTCTGTCCAGCGCTCCTTCTCTCCAGCCAGACCACTGATGAGGCTAGAGGCCGTCTGCATCTTGTGTCTGCAGCGTTCAGCATCCTCCAACACAGTCTGAGAGAGAGAGAGAATATTTGTTTAACAGAATATTTGTATTTATTTTTTAATCTAAGGCATTGAGATAAGAGGTGTTCAGTACCTGTTTCTCCATCATGGCCTTCTCATACTCTGCTTGGACCACATCCAGTTCTGCCTGCTTGTCATCCAGCTCTGCCTGGGCCACCTGCAGGTCTATGTTGGCTATGGCCAGCCGGTTCTGCTGCACTGCCAGGTTAGCCTAAGAGATAAGTACAGTATCAAATATTAACTGGACACTCGGGGACAACAAAATGTACTGGAAAGAAGAAATCAATTAGCAAGTTTGTGGTACACATGTCAAAGGTTATCAGAGAGGCGGGTGGTGTTACACAACACCACCGGGTTTAGGCCCACCTTTAACGGGAGCACCTCCTTGTTGATGGAGAAGAAGGAGGCCATGGCTTTGGTCCAGGAGGCCAGACCAGCCACGTTTCCACACACACGCTTGGCCGTCTCCAGGGTGTAGTCTGGCATGTCGAAGTAGGGCAGCAGTAGCTCCACCATCTCCTCATTGATACTGTCTTTGGGGAATTGCTGTTAGAGAGAGACAACAGAGCCGGAGATCAAAGCAAGCTGCCATTGCATCACCACTGAAGTTGATTTCCTGGTCATATATGCCTGTAGTGCAGTGTCTATAGTGTAGTATGTTACTGTAGAAATGCACAGTGTAGTAATATTACAGGATGCAGACATTGTACCTGCACACTGTACTACTTTATTTGCTAGGATGCTGGCCATCTGTTTCCTACCTGTAGACTGCCCAGGAAGTTCCCAGCAGTCATGAGTTTGAGGGACTCCTGCCAGGAGGGCACGGTGCAGTTCTTCTCCGGGTCGATCTTCACCGTGTTCACCCTCCTCTGGAACAGCAGCAGAACACAGTCCATGATCCTCATGATGAGGTGGGGAGGCCGACCCAGGGTCCGCACCGTGGCAATGTCCGACGGCTTGATGGTCTGATGAATACATGAGGAAGGAATATGGTTCATTAAATCTTTAAAAAAAAAAAATTGTTGCCCTTTTCTCCCCAATATCAGTATCTTGTCTCATCGCTACAACTCCCGTACAGGCTCGGGAGAGACAAAGGTTGAAAGTCATGTGTCCTCCAATACACAACCCAACCAAGCCACACTGCTTCTTAACACAGCGCACATCCAACCCAGAAGCTAGCTGCACCAATGTGTCAGAGGAAACACTGTGCACCTGGCAACCTTGGTTAGCGTGCACTGCACCCGGCCCGCCACAGGAATTGCTGGTGCGCGATGAGACAAGTATTTCCCTACTGGCCAAACCCTCCCTAACCACGCTAGGCCAATTGTGCGTCGCCCCACAGACCTCCCAGTCGCGGTCGGTTATGACAGAGCCTGGGCGTGAACCCAGAGTCTCTGGTAGCACAGCTGGCGCTGCAGTACAGTGCCCTTAACCACTGCGCCACCTGCGCCCTCATTAAATATTTTCACCTGAGAGAACTACCACATTGAGCCGGGGTGGGCAATCATTTCAGCTCGAGGGCCACGTCAGGATTTCAGAATTCAGCAGTGGGCAAATTGCGGCATAGAAAAAGGGCAGTTATTTTAAAACACACCAGGAAGTCCATTATATTTTTTACATACTTTCTATATAGTTGGACATTCAAGAGTGGCCTTCATTCAAGAGTAACCCAAGATAATCATAAAACATGTTTTTACTCCAACCTCCCCTGGGCGACTAAATGGGCTCGTATGTTGCCCACCCCCTGCCCACCCCTGATGTTGAAGGACAAGACTTGGGTCAAATACATTGATCAAAACTGAATCCGTTATTTTGGGGTACAATGGAACCAATTGCACCAATGGAATTGTCTCAAAAGTGTAAACTCCAGCTTAACCAAATGCATCCATGGCCAGAGAGGGACACACTAAACACAATTGGAAATCTGAACTTGAAGCCATGCCTGGGTCTGATGCTTCTCAGAAGAACCCCCTTGTCACCCCCTCACACCCCCCAGGCCCCTCCCATCCCCCCTCCCAACAGACCTGTAGTGCACCCTCAGCCTCCTCCAGGGCTGGCTTGGCAGCCTCCAGCTTCTCCTCAGCGAAGGCCTTGTCAGCAGAGATGCTGTCCACTATGGCCTGAGCCTTGTCCTTGACCTTCTGGACCTCCACCTTGACCTTCTCTGCTGCCTGGGCCTTCACCGTCACCACCTTCAACACCTGAGACACAACAAACCATCACAAGAGAGACAGGAAGTGAGGTGCATCTTTCACATAAAGCAAAAGTTAATATGCAATATGAAGAGTGTTGGTCCCATGTTTTATGACCTGAAATAAAATACAAATATATTTTTAAATAATTTCTCTCAAATTTTGAGCACAAATTTGTTTAAATCTATGTTAGTGAGCATTTCGCCTTTGCCAAGTTAATCCATCCACCTGACATGTGTGGCATATCAAGAAGCTGATTAAACAGAATGATCAAACAGGTGCACCTTGTGCTGGGGACATAAAAGGCTCTACTTTCAGGATACCCAGATAAAGCACTAAATAAACTTCAGTTAGTGCTAAATACGGCTGCTAGAATCCTGACTAGAACCCAAAAATTTGATCATATTACTCCATTGCTAGCCTCCCTACACTGGCTTCCTGTTAAGGCAAGGACTGATTTCAAGGTTTTACTGCTAACCTACAAAGCATTACATGGGCTTGCTTCTTCCTATTTTTCCGGTTTGGTCCTGCCGTACATACCTACACGTACGCTATGGTCACAAGATGCAGGTCTTCTAATTGTCCCTAGAATTTCTAAGCAAACAGCTGGAGGCAGGGCTTTCTCCTATAGAGCTCCATTTTTAGGGAATGGTCTGCCTACCCATGTGAGAGACGCAGACTCGGTCTCAACCTTTAAGTCTTTATTGAAGACTCATCTCTTGAGTAGGTCCTATGATTGAGTGTAGTCTGGCCCAGGAGTGTGAAGGTGAACGGAAAGGCACTGGCTCAACGAACCACCCTTGCTGTCTCTGCCTGGCCGGTTCCCCTCTCTCCACTGGGATTCTCTGCTTCTAACTCTATTACAGGGGCTGAGTCACTGGCTTACTGGTGCTCTTCCATGCCGTCCCTAGGAGGGGTGCGTCACTTGAGTGAGTTGAGTCACTGACGTGGTCTTCCTGTCTGGGTTGGCGCCCCTTAATCGGGTTGTGCCGTGGCGGAGATCTTTGTGGGCTATAATCGGCCTTGTCTCAGGATGGTAAGTTGGTGGTTGAAGATATCCCTCTAGTGGTGTGTGGGCTGTGCTTTGTCCAAGTGGGTGGGGTTATATCCTGCCTGTTTGGCCCTGTCCAGGGGTATCATCGGATGGGGCCATGGAGATACTCTCAATGATCGGCTATGAAAAGCCAACTGACATTTACTCCTGACGTGCTGACCTGTTGCACCCTCGACAACTACTGTGATTATTATTATTTGACCATGCTGGTCATTTATGAACATTTTAACATCTTGGCCATGTTCTGTTATAATCTCCTCCCTGCACAGCCAGAAGAGGACTGGCCACCCCTCATAGCCTGGTTCCACTCTAGGTTTCTTCCTAGGTTTTGGCCTTTCTAGGGAGTTTTTCCTAGCCAACGTGCTTCTACACCTGCATTGCTTGCTGTTTGGGGTTTTAGGCTGGGTTTCTGTACAGCACTTTGAGATATCAGCTGATGTAAGAAGGGCAAAATAAATACATTTAATTTGATTTTAAAATGTGCAGTTTTGTCATACAACACAATGCCACCAATGTCTCAAGTTTTGAGGGCGTGTCTAACTGGCATGCTGACTGCAGGAATGTCCACCAGAGCTGTTGCCAGCGAATTGAATGTTAATTACACTACATAAGCTGCCTTTTAGAGAATTAGTCAGTACGTCCAACCAGCTTCACAATCTTAACCACACCAGCCCAGGACCTCCACATCCAGCTTCTTCACCTGCGGAATGTCTAAGGGAGTGGGATGGGGTTGTTGTCTGTAATAAAGCCCTTTTGTTGGGAAAAACGGATTTGGCTGGGTCTGGCTCCCAGTGGGTGGGTCTGGCTCCCAGTGGGTGGGCCTGGCTCCCAGTGGCTGGGTCTGGCTCCCAGTGGGTGGGTCTGGCTCCCAGTGGGTGGGCCTGGCGACCAATGTCCTCCAAATTCACTAATTTCCTTATATGAACTGTAACTTAGTAAAACCTTTGAATGTTGCGTATACATTTTTGTTCAGTGTATGTACACTTCAAAGTTCTGGTATTGGTATTTGGTAAGTCTGTTGCTGGGAAACAAGAGATAGAGGAGTAGCATACACCAAACATACACACACACCATGTCTGCCTTCTCGTTGGCGATTTGCAGCTCCTTCTCTTTGACCTCCAGCTCGTTGCTGAGTAATGCTACAGACACAGAGGCCTCCTTCAGCTTCTGAAGACCTGTGTTCATTCTGATGGGGAAACAGAATGGGATCAGCAATCATTGTATTATACAAGTATACCAGGTAAGTTCGGTCTAATCTTTCTTGAACACATATTAATGAGTAAAAGGATGACTAAAAGGCAGAATAGTAAGAGAGTGATATACCACAGTGTACACCATATATTGGCATATAGAATACTATATAATACTAGAATTATATTAAATCATGTGATAGACACACAGCATTACTGTAACAGCGTTCTTCGTTTGTCGAAAGAGAGTCGGACCGAAATGCAGCGTGGTTGTTACTCATGTTCTTTAAGGAAGAGAATGACGATACATGAAATAACTAAATAAATACAAAAACAACAAACGGAACGTGAAACCTATTACAGCCTATCTGGTGAACACTACACAGACAGGAACAATCACCCACGAAATACACAGTGAAACCCAGGCTACCTAAATACGGTTCCCCATCAGAGACAACAAGAATCACCTGACTCTGATTGAGAACCGCCTCAGGCAGCCAAGCCTATACTAGACACACCCCTAATCAACCACAATCCCAATGCCTACAAAAAAAACAATTAGACAATACAATAACCCCATGTCACACCCTGGCCTGAACAAATAATTAAAGAAAACACAAAATACTAAGACCAAGGCGTGACAATTACGATAGATAAATGCTGTGAAAAACATCTACAATTTCTTTCGACCATGGTGTACTGTGAAGCCGCATGTTCCACATAGGAACGAAGAGCATTAAGAGAGTAAGGAAGTACTGTAATTTCCGGACTATAAGCCGCTACTTTTTCCCCACGCTTTGAACCTCGCGGGTTTATACAATGACGCGGCTAATTTATGGATTTTTCCCGCTTTCACAAGATTCATACCGCCAAAAAACTGAGCACCGTCACAAAATGTGACGTAAATCGAGCGCGCTCAAACTTCTCATCATTCTGATTACGGTAGTCATTTTGTCACCCTCATCATGGCAAAGACACGGAGAAATGCATATGATGCAGCTTTCAAATTGAAGGCGATCGATCTGGCTGTTGGAAAAAGAAATAGAGCTGCTGACAGCGTGCAGCATTGTCAAAAAATCCACTATCATCAACGGGTTTCGAAAGGCTGGACTGCTGCATGTTGAAGAGGGCAGCGATCCAACATCGGATGAAGTAATTCTGAGGCTATTCAACTCCGACACCGAAGGAGATGACTTCAGTGGTTTCAGTGCACAGGAGGAGGAAGATAGTGACCAATGACTTTCTTTTGTAGGTCACTATTTACTGCTATTTTTAAATGTTTTGTTGCAAGCCGTGTTTCGTTTAAAAGCCTATTTATTTTTATTACAAGCCATGTTTCGTTTAAAGGCTGTGTAAAGTTAATTTGTTTCAATATACCGGTAGGCACCTGCGGCTTATAGACACGTGCGGCTTATTTATGTACAAAATACATATTTAAAAAAATTCAGTGGGTGTGGTTTATATTCAGGTGCGCTTAATAGTCCAGAAATTACGGTACTGTAATTACCTGTGTGCCAGCGTCTGCACCTCGGAGTGCTTCTCCTTATAGATGGTCTTGTATCCCTGGATGAAGGAGAGGTAGGACTTGGGAGTGACGTGCGTGGCGCGGCGGTACCTCTGGAAGTAATCTACACACTTCTCTGCCACGCCGTCCTGGAAGGAGCCCATACACTGCACCACCTCCCCCTTCACCACGGTCGAACAGTCGATGTCATAGGTGGACAGGAAGTGCTCTGACACTGGAGAGTAAACAGATTAATAGTGATTTGCTTCAATCTCCAAAGTATGCAGTATACATTTATACTGTATGTGCGCATACAGAGACGAAAACACATGCTTACCCACAAATGGACACCAGCGGACACACAAATACACACACCTGCGATCAGAGCATCTTTGGGCCAGCGGCTGAACCAGTCCATGGTGCAGCTGGAGATGAGGGCAGGGAACTTCAGGGCTCTGTTCCGGAACTTTTCCCCAACAGGAGAGAAGCAGAGAACCACGTGTAGGTTCTGTCTGACCCTGCTCATAAAGTAGTCATGGAGAATGTCATTGGTCGGTGGTCGCCGAGGAAATTCTCTTTTCATGACTGGTATGAGGTCACTGATGATCTCATCAATTTCATCTCGAGCAAACAAGTTTGACACCTGAGAAAATTAGCACAATATACAACAACAGTTATCCAAGTTATAATGGAGTGCGATATTTTTTTCTCAAACACAGATTGACACAACTTCTTGAAAATACTCTAATGTTTTACGTGTGTTCATGTGATCAATGTGCTGACCTCCCCAGATGATAACACATTATTCATGTACTCCAGGAAAGACTCGTCCTTGATCTCGTTATCAGTGAAGATGAAGCTGATGCCTTTTCCCTGCTGGCCTGCTCTCCTGTACAGACCCTTCAGATCCTCTATCAGGTTAGCAGTGTTGTACGAACTGAGGACAGAACACAGGGATGTTACAGGTGATAGCGAAGGTGTGAAAATACATATTTTTCACAATGAGTATTTCCTCCACTCCTCCAATGTGTTTCGAGAAGGAGGCGAGGACAGGGGACGTGAGGAATCGAGGAAAGACAAATTGGCAGAGTTACTGTGCACTTGCAGTAATGCAAGCAAAGCTACCATCTACAGGAGGACAACAGAACTGCATGACCACGTTCAATACATTATAAACGCCTGTTACAGTTACAAAGGGACTGTATGAGACCGTGTGTCTGTTCCAATAACCTTCCTAGCAAACTACTTATTATGAAGTAGGAAGTATGTAGTAGTATGCTAGTAAAGACAGGGTGTGTCTGTACCGTGTTAGTGTGATCTGAAAGGTCTTGTATCCGGCGATGAAGGAAGCCAGTTTAGTCAGGCTCTGCTTGCCTGATCCCCCACTCCTACTAGAAGGGCATTCCCTCTGGGGGTGCGGATGATCCTGGAGATCTAAAGACAGACATGGGGCGGCAGGGTAGCCTAGTGGTTAGAGCGTTGGACTAGTACCCGGAAGGTTGCAAGTTCAAATCCCCAAGGTACAAATCTGTCGTTCTGCCCCTGAACAGGCAGTTATAACCCACTGTTCCTAGGCCATCATTGAAAATAAGAATTTGTTCTTAACTGACTTGCCTAGTTAAATAAAGGTTACATTTTTAAAAAGACAAAGAGAGAGATTCCTTCCTTTTCTGTTCTTATATCAAGAGATTTGATGCGTACACTCATTGGTGACTGACTGAAACGCTTTCAACGTGAATGTTTAGTAATACTTTTTATGAAGACCCTCTTTGTAATGTGATATAAGCATGTTTATAATACCTTATGATCTATACACAATGCACTACAATGCATGACAAAGGTGGTAATAATTGCTCATAAACAGCTATAGGTGAACATAATGACAGTTTCCCTCTACCTTGACAAGGTGTATCATAGCATCTCTGAAGAACACCATGTCCATGCCAGCTCCTCTGATGCTCTCGTTGTACTGGCCAAGGAACATGTTGAGCCTGTCCATCAGGCTCTCAAGCGACTCGATGGGCTCGTACACCTTGGGCATCTCAAAGTCTGTATCCTCTGGCTCCTCACCTGGTGGAAACAAATGGGAGTCATTGTCAATGCCAGATTATTCATTCAAATGAGCCAACTCTCTGCTAATGTAGCACGCAGCCAGTTTTTCTTGGTTTGGCAATATTGAAGCACTTTGAATTTAAATAAAACATTTATTTTCTATTTATTATTGTATATACTCATGTAATATCATTATAATATAATTATAATGTATTTATTCACATAACCTGCAATTCAGCTTTAAACTGCAGTGTCTACAACATAATAATACAGCTAAACACACCATCTTAGAATGTACTGTTTAAATCCTTAGTACACGGTAGAAAAATACAGCACATATTTAATATAGACAATATGGGTTCAGAAACTGTAAATGCAGGATCATGGGATAGATACAGTGTATGTATGTGAAGGGGCTATACAGTACCTGGTGCTCTGGCTTTACCTGTAGCTTCAGGAGCATCCCTTAGGAAGTCAACAAAGTAGCCGTCTACTCCGAAGTCGACCACAGCCCTCTCTTCCTCTCCTAGCTCCTCCTCTACTAGCGTGGCCAGGGCCCTGTCGAACCAGGCTACATCTTCTGGCATGGTGAACCGGTCTGCGATCACACGCTTACACTCGTGCTTCCACAGCTGAAGCAACACCTACAGCATACAGGGTCCAAATAAAACAAAAACAAACTTTATCTCACGGAAATGTTAACTCTACATTCACAGAACGACTGCTGATTAAATGTCTAGAATCTTACTGTAACTTAGGACAGAAGTTCATTCAGACCTTTGGATGTATTCCTCTAGTTGTATTGGATGGACTGATTGATTTGTTTATGTTTATGTATTTCAAGAGGAAATTCAGTCCCACTTTATTTGAATAGTCCGGATAGTCCATCTGTAGAGCAGGTCATTCTGTCAACAAACTATCTGTTGATAAGCAGCTGCTTGCTAAGGTTACAGTAAGGGTTAGGTTTAGAATAAGGGTTAGGGTTAAGTTCAGGGTTAGTTGATAGTTGAAATATTACTGATAGTCTGTAGCGCATCTACAGATGGACTATCCAAATAAAGTGTCACCGCAAATTCTCTTTAGGAGTTTTAATGGACTCACAGTAAGAGAGTTGACCAACTCAGCGGTTGGGTTGAGCATGCCCTGCCAGACTCTGGACAAGTCCCTGAGGTTGAAGATGTAGTGGAACTTGGCCGGAGTGGGCAGCATCTTGACCTTGGTCATTTGCCACAGCTGACGGGTCAGCGGCACCAGCTTGGCCACAGTTCCACGCACCTCTTCTGTGAAGCCTCGCCAGGCACAGTAGTGCCCTGTCCCAATGACTCCTGGTCAGGGAAATAAATGAGGTGAGGGGAAAAGGGGTTGACGACATGAAGGTGGGCGAAGCATTGAGGTAAATAAGTTAAAGAAAAATAGTGTTTTTATTGATATATATATATATAATTATATATGTATATATAGATATCTAATAGAGTCAAAATTCAAGCCCAGTGTCAATGGATGAGAAGTAGTATTGGTAACTCAAATTACAGGGTATTCATACATTTTCTTTTTGAAATATGCTAGAAGAGGAGAGGGAAACCCACACTGATCAAGAAGATAAACCATAGAGTCTCCACACAGATGCAATTCCAGAGTTTTTAAAGGAGCCAAACCCACCAAATATCTTGTCGATGGATGTGTTGGAGGGCAGGGTGCAGTTGAAGATGGAGAACTGCCTCTTCAGTCTCTGGGGGATGTCGTTGCGGCCTCCCCCTGGGTGGATCATCGCTGCCAGGAACTGGATGTCTATTATATTGGTGAACTCCCCCGGCTTCTCCAGATTGAAGAACCCGTTCTGTTCCATCAGCTGGCGGACTATCTCATTGGTGACCTAAAACGGCGTGAGTCAAATTAGGAAATTAGGTAAAAAAGGAAGAATAAGCTGTACACTATCGGATTGCAATTTCATATGGTAAGGTTTTCCAGGCTAACAAATGGGAAAATTGTAATTTTTGGGCTTTCGCTATGGTGATTTAACGAGTGCTGAGTATGAGTCCGACCTGATCTCCCCATTCGTTGATGACTGGCATGTTGATGTCGTCCACAAAGACGGACATCTTCTTCCCTGCAGGAGGGCCGTAGGTGGTGCCCATCCGCTTGTCCACATAGCTCTCCACAGTCCGCTGGAAAGAAAGAAAGATTGGGTTGAGTGTTTCATCTTTACAGACAGTGAATTAAAGGAACAAAACACACCTTTGAAATAATGTTACTGTCAATAAATGTTGCATAGACCTGAAGTAGTCAGATAAACTTTCTGACAATTGACTGGAAAACATTTTCATTCATTCACAACTGATCTTAGAAAGTCCTACCCATGTAAAAGTTGAAAAGTTAGAGGAAAGAGCAGGAAGTGTGTGGTGTTGTTTTGGAGGTGTAATACCTGGAACATGAGTGGAGTTGTGGCGGAGGAGAAGTTGAGACTCTTGGCCATGTGAGTTTCGGGGTCATACTTTGACATGTATCCCTTGATGATGACGGTCTTGGCTGTGCCTTGCTCTCCGATCAACAACACAGCCTGCGACAAAACGAGGAAGGGATTACTCTTGAGGATCTGACCAAGATCACATGGCTAGGGGGTAATTTATCCTCCAAATACAAGCCAAATTAACAATACGTGTACACTCAGAACAGGATTGCTGATATAGGATCATTTTAGATTATAATAAGAATATACAGTAAATTTGGAAAGTATTCAGACCCCTTCACTTGTTCCACATTTTGTTACGTTACAGTCTTATTCTAAAATGGACCCAATACCCCATAAAACAAAGCAAAACGGTTTGTAATTTTTTGTATGCAAATGTATTAAAAATGAAAACTGAAATATTAAATTTACATAAGTATTCAGACTCTTTACTCAGTACTTTGTTGAAGCACCTTTGGCAGCGATTACAGTCTTGAGTCTTGTTGGGTATGACGCTACAAGCTTGGCACATCTGTATTTGGGGAGTTTCTCCCATTCTTCTCTGCGGATCCTCTCAAGCTCGATCCTGACTGGTCTCCCAGTCCCTGCCGGTGAAAAACATCCCAACAGCATGATGCTGCAAGCACCATGCATCACCGTAGAGATGATGCCAGAGGTCAATCTTGGTTTCATCAGACCAGAAAATCTTGTTTCTCATGTTCTGAGAGTCTTTTAGATGCCTTTTGGCAAACTCCAAGCGGGCTGTCATGTGCCTTTTACTGAAGAGTGGCTTCCGTCTGGCCACTCTACCATAAAGGACTGACTGGTGGAGTGCTGCGGAGATGGTTGTCCTTCTGGAAGAGTCTCCCATCTCCACAGAGGAACTCTGGAGCTCTGTCAGTGACCATCGGGTTCTTGGTCACCTCCCTGACCAAGGGCCTTCTCCCCTGATTCCTCAGTTTGGCTGGGTGGCCAGCTCTTGGAAGCTCTTTTCCATTTGAGAATGATGGAGGCCACTGTGTTCTTGTGGACCTTCAATGCTGTAGCCATTTTTTGGTACCCTTCCCCAGACCTGTGCCTTGACACAATCCTGTCTCTGAGCTCTACGGACAATTCCTTCGACCTCATGGCTTGGTTTTTGAGGGACCTTATATAAACAGATGTTTGCCTTTCCAAATCATGTCCAATCAATTTAATTTACCACAGGTGGACCCCAATCAACTTGTAGAAAAATCTCAAGGATGATAAATGGAAACAAGATGCACTTGAGCTCAATTTTGAGTCTCATAGCAAAAGGTCTGAATACTTATGTAAATAAGGTATTTCTGTTTTATTGTTTTAATACGTTGGTAAAAAATTCTAAAAAGCTCTTTTCGCTTTGTCATTATGGGGTATTGTGTGTAGATTGATGAGGAAAACAATAAATGGTCTCCCATTTTAGAATAAGGCTGTAACGTAACAAAATTTGGAAAAAGGTAAGGGGTCTGAATACTTTCTGAATGCACCGTATACACACTACATTACCAAAAGTATGTGGACACCTGCTCATTGAACATTTCATTCCAAAACCATTGGCATTAATATGGAGTTGGTCCCCCTTTGCTGCTATAACAGCCTCCACTCTTCTGGGAAGGCTTTCCACTAGATGTTGGAACATTACTGCAGTGACTTCAGCTACAAGAGCATTAGTGATGTTGGGCGATTTGGCCTGGCATTCCAATTCATCCCGAAGGTGATTCATGGGGTTGAGGTCAGGACTCCATGTAGCCCAGTCAAGTTCAACACCGATCTCAACAAACCATTTTTGTGCACGAGGGCATTGTCATGCTGAAACAGGAAAGAGCCTTCCCCAAACTGTTGCCACAAAGTTGGAAGCACAGAATTGTCTAGAATGTCATTGTATGCTGTAGCGTTTTCCCTTCACTGGAACTAAGGCCCTGAGCCCGAACCATGAAAAACAGCCTCAGACCATAATTCCTCCTCCACCAAACCTTACAGTTGGCACAATGCATTCGGCCAAACCCGGATTAGTGTCCGTCCACTGGCGGCGAGCTTTACACCACTCCAGCCGACGCTTGTCTTGTGTTTGGCTGCTCGGCCTTGGAATACCATTTCATGAAGTTCCAGACGAACAGTTATTGTGCTGACATTGCTTTCAGAGGCAGTATTGAACTCGGTAGCGAGTGTTGCAACGGAGGACAGACAATCTTTACGAGCTACACGCTTCAGCACGCGGCGGTCCAGTTCTGTGAGCTTGTGTGGCCTACCACTTTGTGGCTGTGCCGTTGTTGCTCCATGACGTTTCCACCTCACAATAACAGCACTTACAGTTGACCTGGGCAGAAATTTGACGAACTGACTTGTTGGAAAGGTGGCATGCTATAGCGGTGCCACGTTGAAAGTCACTGAGCTCTTCCGTAAGGCCATTTTACTACCAATGTTTGTCTATGGAGATTTCATGGATGTGTGCTCAATTTTATACACCTGTCAACAATGGGTGTGGCTGAAATAGCCACTAATTTGAAGGGGTGTCCACATACCTTTTTATATATAGTGTACAAAGGGGACTTGATCCTAGATCAGCACTACTACTCAGAGACCCTTTGTGAATATGGACACCCACCTTGCCTTGTTTGGCGATGGTCTGGATGAGGAAGTCAGTGCGGACATTGTCTACGTTGGGGACCAGGATGGATCCGTACTCTGGGGTGAGGTCTGATGGGTAGATGTACTCCTCTACCCGTGTGTTCCAGTGGACCCACTGACCTGCACACACAGGAGGACATAGAAGAATAAGTCATTGAAAAACAAATAATACGAGCATCATGAACACCATCCACAATGTCTTCAGATGGAATTTTCACCATCCATGATGTCTTCAGATGGAATTTTCACCATCCATGATGTCTTCAGATGGAATTTTCACCATCTATGATGTCTTCAGATGGAATTTTCACCATCCATGATGTCTTCAGATGGAATTTTCACCATCCATGATGTCTTCAGATGGAATTTTCACCATCCATGATGTCTTCAGATGGAATTTTCACCATCCATGATGTCTTCAGATGGAATTTTCACCATCCATGATGTCTTCAGATGGAATTTTCACCATCCATGATGTCTTCAGATGGAATTTTCACCATCTATGATGTCTTCAGATGGAATTTTCACCATCCATGATGTCTTCAGATGTTTTCACCATCCATGATGTCCTTCAGATGGAATTTTCACCATCCATGATGTCTTCAGATGGAATTTTCACCATCCATGATGTCTTCAGATGGAATTTTCACCATCCATGATGTCTTCAGATGGAATTTTCACCATCCATGATGTCTTCAGATGGAATTTTCACCATCCATGATGTCTTCAGATGGAATTTTCACCATCCATATGTCTTCAGATGGAATTTTCACCATCCACAATGTCTTCAGATGGAATTTTCACCATCCATGATGTCTTCAGATGGAATTGTCACCATCCATGATGTCTTCAGATGGAATTTTCACCATCTATGATGTCTTCAGATGGAATTTTCACCATCTATGATGTCTTCAGATGGAATTTTCACCATCTATGATGTCTTCAGATGGAATTTTCACCATCTATGATGTCCTCAAATGCAATTTTCACCATCCATGATGTCCTCAGATGCAATTTTCACCATCCATGATGTCCTCAGATGCAATTTTCACCATTCATGATGTCCTCAGATGCAATTTTCACCATCCATGATGTCTTCAGATGGAATTTTCACCATCTATGATGTCTTCAGATGGAATTTTCACCATCTATGATGTCTTCAGATGGAATTTTTTTCACCATCCATGATGTCTTCAGATGGAATTTTTTCACCATCCATGATGTCTTAAGGAAATGGCCACTCCCAACTGCTCTTAAATGCCAGCATCACTACTCTGGACGGTCTTCAGATGGAATTTTCACCATCCATGATGTCTTCAGATGGAATTTTCACCATCTATGATGTCTTCAGATGGAATTTTCACCATCCATGATGTCCTCAGATGGAATTTTCACCATCTATGATGTCCTCAGATCAATTTTCACCATCCATGATGTCTTCAGATGGAATTTTCACCATTCATCCATCCACCATGATGTCTTCAGATGGAATTTTCACCATCTATGATGTCTTCAGATGGAATTTTCACCATCTATGATGTCTTCAGATGGAATTTTCACCATCTATGATGTCTTCAGATGGAATTTTCACCATCTATGATGTCTTCAGATGGAATTTTCACCATCCATGATGTCTTCAGATGGAATTTTCACCATCCATGATGTCTTCAGATGGAATTTTCACCATCCATGATGTCTTCAGATGGAATTTTCACCATCTATGATGTCTTCAGATGGAATTTTCACCATCCATGATGTCTCCTCAGATGGAATTTTCACCATCTATGATGTCTTCAGATGGAATTTTCACCATCTATGATGTCCTCAGATGGAATTTTCACCATCTATGATGTCCTCAGATGGAATTTTTTCACCATCCATGATGTCTTTTCACTTTTCACCATCCATGATGTCTTCAGATGGAATTTTCACCATCCATGATGTCTTTATGTTTTGCACCATCCAGATGTCTTCAATTTTTCACCATTACAATGTCTTCAGATGGAATTTTCACCATCCATGATGTCTTCAGATGGAATTGTTCACCATCCATGATGTCTTCAGATGGAATTTTCACCATCTATGATGTCTTCAGATGGAATTGTCACCATCCATGATGTCTTCAGATGGAATTTTCACCATCTATGATGTCTTCAGATGGAATTTTCACCATCTATGATGTCTTCAGATGGAATTTTCACCATCTATGATGTCCTCAAATGCAATTTTCACCATCCATGATGTCCTGTCGCTCTGTCTTAGGCGTCTCACAGTACAGATGCAATTTTCACCATCCATGATGTCCTGATGTTTTCACCATTCATGATGTCCTCAGATGCTATTTTCACCATCCATGATGTCTTCAGATGGAATTTTCTATGATGTCTTCAGATGGAATTTTCACCATCTATGATGTCTTCAGATGGAATTTTTTCACCATCCATGATGTCTTCAGATGGAATTTTTTCACCATCCATGATGTCTTCAGATGGAATTTTCACCATCCATGATGTCTTCAGATGGAATTTTCACCATCTATGATGTCTTCAGATGGAATTTTCACCATCCATGATGTCTTCAGATGGAATTTTCAGCCATCTTTGATGTCCTAGATGCAATTTTCACCATCCATGATGTCTTCAGATGGAATTTTCACCATCCATGATGTCCTCAGATGCTATTTTCACGATCCATGATGTCTTCAGATGGAATTTTCACCATCTATGATGTCTTCAGATGGAATTTTCACCATCTATGATGTCTTCAGATGGAATTTTCACCATCCATGATGTCTTCAGATGGAATTTTCACCATCTATGATGTCTTCAGATGGAATTTTTTTCACCATCCATGATGTCTTCAGATGGAATTTTCACCATCCATGATGTCTTCAGATGGAATTTTCACCATCCATGATGTCTTCAGATGGAATTTTCACCATCCATGATGTCTTCAGATGGAATTTTCACCATCCATGATGTCTTCAGATGGAATTTTCACCATCTATGATGTCTTCAGATGGAATTTTCACCATCTATGATGTCCTCAGATGGAATTTTCACCATCTATGATGTCTTCAGATGGAATTTTCACCATCTATGATGTCCTCAGATGGAATTTTCACCATCCATGATGTCTTCAGATGGAATTTTCACCATCCATGATGTCTTCAGATGGAATTTTCACCATCCATGATGTCTTCAGATGGAATTTTCACCATCCATGATGTCTTCAGATGGAATTTTCACCATCCATGATGTCCTCAGATGCAATTTTCACCATCTATGATGTCCTCAGATGCAATTTTCACCATCCATGATGTCCTCAGATGCAATTTTCACCATCCATGATGTCCTCAGATGGAAATACTTTAGTTCAGTTGTAAAGAATGACTGTCGAATAGATAAATGACCCTTATTCTGTTCAAAAAGGACAACATTTTTCTGATGATAATACCCACCCGAGGGTGAACATATCATGAAAGACTGGTAGCAAGCAGGACTAAGGTAACACCAACATCAGCTGTGCAGGTGAATTTAACGCATATTGATGGTTTAATGAGAGATCTGATGGTGATATTTATAATTGAGCAAGAGCACTGTGAAAGACCAATATGATCTTATGATCTACACTAAAAAAACATGATCTACACTGAACAAAAACAACATGCAACAATTTCAAAGATTTTCCTGAGTTGCAGTTCATATAAGGAAATCAGTCATTTGAAATAGATTAATTAACTAATCTATGGATTTCACATGACTGGGAATACAGATATACATATGTTGGTGACAGATATCTTAAAATAAAAGGGAGGGGTGTGGATCAGAAAACCAGTCCGTATCTGGTGTGAGCAGATGCGGTGCGACATATCTCATTCGCATAGAGTCGATCAGGCTGTCGATTGTGGAATGTTGTCCCACTCATTTTCAATGGCTGTGCAAAGTTGCTGGATATTGGCAGGAACTGGAACACGCTGGTGTACACATTGATCCAGAGCATCCCAAACATGCTCAATGGATGACATTGTGAGTATGCAAGCCATGGAAGAACTGGGACATTTTCACTTACAGATCCTTGCGACATGGGGCCATGCTTTATCATGCTGAAACATGAGGTGATGGCAGCGGATGAATGGCAGGACAATGGGCCTCAGGATCTCGTCACAGTATCTCTGTGGATTCAAATTGTCATTGATAAAATGCAATTGTGTTCATTGTCCGTAGCTTATGCCTGTCCATACTATAAGCCCACCGCCACAATGGGGCACTCTGTTCACAACGTTGACATCAGCAGACCGCTCACCCACACAACGCCATACACGCTGTCTGCCATCTGCCCGGTACAGTTGAAACCGGGATTCATCAGTGAAGAGCACACTTCTCCAGCGTACCAGTGGCCACAGATGGTGAGCATTTGAAGTCGGTTACGACGCCGAACTTCAGTCATGTCAAGACCCTGGGGAGGACGGCGAGCACACAGATGAGCTTCCCTGAGACAATTACTGACAGTTTGTGCAGAAATTCTTCATCAGCTGTCCGAGTGGCTGGTCTCAGACAATACCGCAGGTGAAGAAGCCGGATGAGGAGGTCCTGGGCTGACGTGGTTACACGTGGTATGCGGTTGCGAGGCCGGTTGGACGTACTGCCAAATTCTCGAAAACGACATTATGGTACAATATGGTATGAACATTAAATTCTCAGGCAACAGCTCTGAAATTCCTGCAGTCATCATGCCAATTCCACGCTCCCTCAAAACTTGAGACATCGGTGGCATTGTGTTGTGTGATAAAACTGTACATTTTAGAGTGGCCTTTTATTGTCCACAGCACAAGGTGCACCTGTGTAAGGATCATGCTGTTAAATCATCTTCTTGGTATGCCACACCTGTCAGGTGGATGGATTATCTTGGCAAAGGGGAAATGCTCCCGAACAGACATGTAAACTTAAGCTTTTTGTGCATATGGAGCATTTTTGGGATCTTTTATTTCAGCTCATGAAACACTTTACATGTCGTGTTAATTTTTTGGTTCACTGTGTCTTCCATAACAGTAAAAAGAGGACTGAGTGTGTGTTGTCAGTTTTTGGAGTCTGTCTACTGAACATGAACCCCTCACCGCCTGTAGTGACGTGGTAGTCGAACATGGTGTCCTCGCTGTCTGATGGTATGTCTGGGAGGTCCAGATGGATGTTGTCGTTGCCACGGAGCCAGCTCTCCATCTTCCTCCTGTCTTCCAGCTCCAGTAAAGCTCCGATGCTCCACATGAGAGCAAACACATAGAGACGCTCCACATGCTGCCTGGACATCTCCCCACACTGCTCCTGGAACAAAACAACAGTCACTATCAACACAACATACTGTACCAAAGCCTCTCTGCATCATTAGATCTACTATATTTCCTACTTGGTACTCAAATTAATCAGTCACCTACAGTAAAGGGAAATGGAAATCCACCCTCACATAGATGCAGAGTCTAGAGAGTTACAGTCCAACAGTAATTGAAAAGAGTGCTTAACGAAACACAATGACAGGATTAATTAAATCAGTTAGGCATTAGAACTTTCCAATTTGTCTCTATGAAGAATGTGGGGAAATCCACTCCAACAGTATTCATAGAGCTCAGTGATGTATGGATATTATCCCCCTTCTGCAGGGTTTTTAATATGGTTGGAATATGGAGGTTTCGGGTGTCTACCTTGGCGGGGATGAGGCCCTGCAGCATGTTGATGCTCTGCATGATGACGAAGGCCTCCAGCATGTCGATCTTGTACTCCAGACAGCGAACAGTGAACCGGTAGAGCTCTGGGAAGGAAGAGGAGAACAGTTCTCTCAGCACCTCTCCCTCCTGACGGGAACGCTTCTTCAGCCAGCCCTGCATGGGGACAAACACACATGTATACATGTAGACAAAGATACACACATACACAAATATACACACACACAGACAAAGATATACACTAATATACACAAACACACAAATATACACACACACAGACAAATATTCACACACAGACAAAGATACACACACAGACAAAGATACACACACAGACAAAGATACACACAGACAAAGATACACACACAGACAAACATACACACACAGACAAAGATACACACACAGACAAAGATACACACATACACAAATATACACACATAGACAAAGATATCCCTCAACATAACCAAGACTAAGGAGATGATTGTGGACTACAGGAAAAGGTGGACCGAGCACGCCCCCATTCTCATCGACGGGGCTGTAGTGGAGCAGGTTGAGAGCTTCAAGTTCCTTGGTGTCCACATCACCAACAAACTAGAATGGTCCAAACACACCAAGATGGTTGTGAAGAGGGCACGACAAAGCCTATTCCCCCTCAGGAAACTAAAAAGATTTGGCATTGGTCCTGAGATCCTCAAAAGGTTCTATAGCTGCAACATCGAGAGCATCCTGACTGGTTGCATGACTGCCTGGTATGGCAATTGCTCGGCCTCTGACCGCAAGGCACTACAGAGGGTAGTGCATATGGCCCAGGACATCACTGGAGCTAAGCTGCCTGCCATCCAGGAACTCTACACCAAGCGGTGTCAGAGGAAGGCCCTAAAAATGGTCTTTCTCTACTACCGCATGGTATGCGATACCGGAGTGCCAAGTCTAGGACAAAAAGGCTTCAACAGTTTTTACCCCCAAGCCATAAGACTCCTGAACAGGTAATCAAATGGCTACCCGGACTATCTGCATCGTGTGCCTCCCCCCAACCCTTCTTTTACGCTGCTGCTCCTCTCTGTTCATCATATATGCATAGTCACTTTAACTATACATTCGTGTACATACTACCTCAATTGGCCCGGCCAACCAGTGCTCCCGCACATTGGCTAACCGGGCTATCTGCATTGTGTCCCGCCACCCACCACCCACCACCCGCCAAACCCCTCTTTTACGCTACTGCTACTCTCTGTTCATCACTTTAACCATATCTACATGTACATACTACCTCAATCAGCCTGACTAACTGGTGTCTGTATGTAGCCTCGCTACTTTTATAGCCTCACTACTCTATATAGCCTGTATTTTTACTGTTGTTTTTATTTCTTTACTTACCTATTGTTCACCTAATACATATTTTGCACTATTGGTTAGAGCCTGTAAGTAAGCATTTCACTGTAAAGTCTACACCTGTTGTATTCGGCACATGTGACAAATAAACTTTGATTTGATACACACATACACAGACAAAAATACACACATATACACACACCAAGACAAGGATACACATATACACAAATATATACACACAGACAAAGATACACACATACACAAATATACTCACACACAGACAAATATACACAAATATACACACACACACAAATATACACACACAGACAAAGATACACACATACACAAATATACACACAGACAAAGATACACACAGACAAAGATACACACAGACAAAGATACACACAGACAAAGATACACACATATACAAATATACACACACAGACAAAGATACACACATATACACACACATACAAGGATACACATATACACAAATATATACACACAGACAAAGATACACACATACACACACACAGACAAAGATACACACATACACAAATATACACACACAGACACATAGACAAAGATGCACACGCACAAGCATGCACGGATGTACGCACACACACACATTTTTATCCACTGATAAAGAGTGAGCGAAGGTTCCTGTGCCTACCTCCAGAATGGGGCTCCAGTCGAGCACAGAAGAGCTCATGAACACCATTCCGTTACGAGACACGGTGGCAGGCGGGCGTTGTCGATGTTGTGGGGCTCAAACACGATCTTGCAGTTGGGGGCCATGGGGATCCTGTCTCCATTGGCCAGGGTCAGAGTCCTGTTGTCATCCAGTACAGAGTTGAGGTTCTCTATCCAGATAGCATCTACTGGTCCATCTAGTACTATCCAGATGTGCTCCCCTGCAGAGGAGAGAGACATTAGAACCAGTCTGCTTATTAAACTAATCAAAATAAACTATGGAGGATATTAGAGCATATTAGAATATCACTTTTAGTAAAACTATAGGGAAATGATACGGAAATTAATAGAAAGATATGAGAATATTGAAAAACATGGAAATGGTCTGCCCCTTTGTTCGACATGAATTTCATAGAGACTATACGGTATGCACTGTATGTGGGTTCATGCTCTAACATGTCTAATGCTTGAGTAAACTTGCATGTGTTGTCTCTACCTTCTTGCCCTTTGTGCTGTTGTCTACGCCGAATAATGTTTGTACCATGTTTTGTGCTGCTACCATGTTGTACTGCAGGGATGTTGTGTTGGTATCATGTTGTTGTCATGTTGTGTTGCTACCATGCTATGTTGTTGTCTTAGGTCTCTTTATGTAGTGGTGTCTCTCTTGTCATGATGTGTGTTTTCTCATACATACACATACATATATATACATACATATATATATACATATATATACATATATACATATATAGATATATATACATATACATATACATATATACATACATATATACATATATATACATATATACATACATATACATATATATACATATACATATGATATATATATACATATACATATATATACATATACATATGATATATATATACATATACATATATATACATATACATATACATACATATACATATACATATACATTTATACATATACATTTATACATATACATATACATATACATATATATATATATATATACATATATATATATATACATATATCCCAGCACCTGTCCCGCAGGAGGCCTTTTGCCTTTTGGTAGGCCGTCATTGTAAATAAGAATTTGTTCTTAACCGACTTGCCTAGTTAAATAAAAAAATACATGTGTAAAGCAAGGACCGTATAAGTCCAGGGTATTTCTTTCAAATTAATGTCACATGCACAAGCACAGTGAAATGCCTTTCTCGCAAACTCAAAACCCAACAATGCAATAATAATCAATAACAATGTATTACTCACAATAACAAGGCAGAACAAAAACACACAATATATAAAAATATGAAATAAGAGGTGTCCGTCTCACCTTTCTTGGCTCTCAGGGTCTTCCTCCACAGGGTAGAGAAGATGCCGTCAGTCCAGTCATTGGTAGCTACATCTAGACGGCCAAACATCTGAGGGGCGGTGATCGCTTTGGGGTTCATACGCATCTCTCTGTGTGGCTGGCCGCAGTCTGTGGGTGCAAACACACACACACACACATTTACTTAACACAACTTTTAGTTAAGTATGACTGCCATGGGGAAGTAAATAAGGTCAAAAAAGTCCAGGGTTTTGATGGGGATGTTTCTCACCTGTCATGGCTCTCATCAGGGTGTGAATGCAGGTGGTTTTTCCTGCTCCGCTGGGCCCCAGGGCCATCATGCCATGACGGACCCTCTGGGTCTCAAACAGCTGAATCACCTTCAGCTTCCATGGAGGGTGGCTGATCAGACCTGCCTCTGCCACCTACAGTATAGAGTACAATGGAAGACAGTGAGGGGAACTCTTCATGTTATGAGACCAGACTCCTCCACCTACAGTATGGAGAACAATGGAAGAGAGTGAGGGGAACTCTTCATGTTATGAGACCAGACTCCTCCACCTACAGTATGGAGAACAATGGAAGAGAGTGAGGGGAATTCTTCATGTTATGAGACCAGACTCCTCCACCTACAGTATGGAGAACAATGGAAGAGAGTGAGGGGAACTCTTCATGTTATGAGACCAGACTCCTCCACCTACAGTATGGAGAACAATGGAAGAGAGTGAGGGGAACTCTTCATGTTATGAGACCAGACTCCTCCACCTACAGTATGGAGAACAATGGAAGAGAGTGAGGGGAACTCTTCATGTTATGAGACCAGACTCCTCCACCTACAGTATGGAGAACAATGGAAGAGAGTGAGGGAATTCTTCATGTTATGAGACCAGACTCCTCCACCTACAGTATGGAGAACAATGGAAGAGAGTGAGGGGAACTCTTCATGTTATGAGACCAGACTCCTCCACCTACAGTATGGAGAACAATGGAAGAGAGTGAGGGGAATTCTTCATGTTATGAGACCAGACTCCTCCACCTACAGTATGGAGAACAATGGAAGACAGTGAGGGGAACTCTTCATGTTATGAGACCAGACTCCTCCACCTACAGTATGGAGAACAATGGAAGAGAGTGAGGGGAATTCTTCATGTTATGAGACCAGACTCCTCCACCTACAGTATGGAGAACAATGGAAGAGAGTGAGGGAATTCTTCATGTTATGAGACCAGACTCCTCCACCTACAGTATGGAGAACAATGGAAGAGAGTGAGGGGAACTCTTCATGTTATGAGACCAGACTCCTCCACCTACAGTATGGAGAACAATGGAAGAGAGTGAGGGGAATTCTTCATGTTATGAGACCAGACTCCTCCACCTACAGTATGGAGAACAATGGAAGAGAGTGAGGGGAACTCTTCATGTTATGAGACCAGACTCCTCCACCTACAGTATGGAGAACAATGGAAGACAGTGAGGTGAACTCTTCATGTTATGAGACCAGACTCCTCCACCTACAGTATGGAGAACAATGGAAGAGAGTGAGGGGAACTCTTCACGTTAATACAAATAAATCCTTACCTCACATTTAGATCGAAAAAGGGTTTTATGCTACTATGGTATTAAGGCTAATACCAAGACAGATTCATCCCTTAAACTCTGTATTATACTGTGGGGGTGGCATGTAGCCTTGCGCGTAAGAGCATTGGGCCAGTAACCAAAAGTTTGCTGGTTCGAATCCCTGAGGTGATGAGGTAAAAAAACATGTTGATGTGCCCTTGAACAAGGCATTGCTCATGTAAGTTGCCCTGGATGAGAGCATCTGCTAAATTACTCAAATGTACTGTAGGGAAATGGAGAAGAGATGGGTGGTGAGGAGAGGAGAGAACCAGTGTAAGGAGGAGGGTTATGAGAAACTACATGTAGATAGGCTTCAGAGTCAAAAACATGAGCTGGGTGTACAAAATTATTTTGTGTGGAGGTGCTGACTAACGGCGAATTAACCTTTTTTTAATTTGTTTATTTCACCTTTATTTAACCAGGTAGGCTAGTTGAGATTAAGTTCTCATTTACAACTGCGACCTGGCCAAGATAAAGCATAGCAGTGTGAACTGACAACAACACAGAGTTACACATGGAGTAAACAATAAAAAAGTCAATAACACAGTAGAAAAAAAGAGTCTATATACATTGTGTGCAAAAGGCATGAGGAGGTAGGCGAATAATTACAATTTAGCAGATTAACACTGGAGTGATAAATGATCAGATGGTCATGTGCAGGAAGATATACTGGTGTGCAAAAGAGCAGAAAAGTAAATAAATAAAAACAGTATGGGGATGAGGTAGGTAAATTGTTGGCTATTTACCGATAGACTATGTATATATATATAAGTAGTTGGTGATCCAGGCAAGGCAGTCATCCGAAAAACAGAGGCTACTGAGTCTGCCGATAAGAATATGGTGATTGACAGAGTCGAAAGCCTTGGCCAGGTCGATGAAGACGGCTGCACAGTACTGTCTTTTATCAATGGCGGTTATGATATCATTTAGTACCTTGACCGTGGCTGAGGTGCACCCGTGACCGGCTCGGAAACCAGATTGCACAGCGGAGAAGGTACGGTGCGATTCGAGATGGTCAGTGATATGTTTGTTGACTAGGCTTTCGAAGACCTTAGATAGGCAGGGCAGGATGGATATAGGTCTGTAACAGTTTGGGTCCAGGGTGTCTCCCCCTTTGAAGAGGGGGATGACTGCGGCAGCTTTCCAATCCTTGGGGATCTCAGACAATATGAAAGAGAGGTTGAACAGGCTGGTAATAGGGGTTGCGACAATGGCGGCGGATAGTTTCAGAGATAGAGGGTCCAGATTGTCAAGACCAGCTGATTTGTACGGGTCCAGGTTTTGCAGCTCTTTCAGAACATCTGCTATCTGGATTTGGGTAAAACAGAAGCTGGGGAGGCTTGGGTAAGTAGCTGCGGGGGGGTGCTCGGCTGTTGGCCGAGGCTGGAGTAGCCAGCCATTGAGAAATGCTTGTTGAAGTTTTCGATTATCATGGATTTATCAGTGGTGACCGTGTTACCTATCCTCAGTGCAGTGGGCAGCTGGGAGGAGGTGCTCTTGTTCTCCATGGACTTTACAGTGTCCCAGAACCTTTTGGAGTTAGAGCTACAGGATGCAAATTTCTGCTTGAAAAAGCTGGCCTTTGCTTTCCTGACTGACTGCGTGTATTGGTTCCTGACTTCCCTGAACAGTTGCATATCGCGGGGAGTATTCGATGCTATTGCAGTCCGCCACAGGATGTTTTTGTGCTGGTCGAGGGCAGTCAGGTCTGGAGTGAACCAAGGGCTGTATCTGTTCTTAGTTCTGCATTTTTTGAACAGAGCATACTTATCTAAGATGGTGAGGAAGTTACTTTTAAAGAATGACCAGGCATCCTCAACTGACGGGATGAGGTCAATATCCTTCCAGGATACTCGGGCCAGGTCGATTAGAAAGGCCGGCTCGCAGAAGTGTTTTAGGGAGCATTTGACAGTGATGAGGGGTGGTCGTTTGACTGCGGGCCCGTAGCGGATACAGGCAATGAGGCAGTGATCGCTGAGATCCTGATTGAAGACAGCGGAGGTGTATTTGGAGGGCCAGTTGGTCAGGATGACATCTATGAGGGTGCCCTTGTTTACAGATTTAAGGTTGTACCTGGTGGGTTCCTTGATGATTTGTGTGAGATTGAGGGCATCTAGCTTAGATTGTAGGACTGCCGGGGTGTTAAGCATATCCCAGTTTAGGTCACCTAACAGAACAAACTCTGAAGCTAGATGGGGGCGATCAATTCACAAATGGTGTCCAGGGCACAGCAGGGAGCTGAGGGGGGTCGGTAGCAGTCATTTTAAAAATTAGTAGTTCTAACTGTTTGGGTATGGACCTGGAAAGTATGATATTACTTTGCAGGCCATCTCTGCAGTAGACTGCAACTCCGCCCCCTTTGGCAGTTCTATCTTGACGGAAAATGTTATAGTTGGGTATGGAAATCTCAGAATTTTTGGTGGCCTTCCTAAGCCAGGATTCAGACACGGCAAGAACATCAGGGTTGGCAGAGTGTGCTAAAGCAGTGAGTAAAACAAACTTAGGGAGGAGGCTTCTGATGTTGACATGCATGAAACCAAGGTTTTTTCAGATCACAGAAGTCAACAAATGAGGGTGCCTGGGGACATGCAGGGCCTTGGTTTACCTCCACATCACCCGCGGAACAAAGGAGTAGTATGAGGGTGCGGCTAAAGACTATCAAAATTGGTCGCCTCGAGCGTTGGGGACAAAGAATAAAAGGAGCAGATTTCTGGGCGTGGTAGAATATATTTAGGGCATAATGCGCAGACAGGGGTATGGTGGGGTGCGGGTACAGCGGAGGTAAGCCCAGGCACTGGGTGATGATAAGAGAGGTTGTATCTCTGGACATGCTGGTTGTAATGGGTGAGGTCACCGCATGTGTGGGAGGTGGTACAAAGGAGGTATCAGAGGTATGAAGAGTGGAACTAGGGGCTCCATTGTAAACTAAAACAATGATAACTAACCTGAGCAACAGTATACAAGGCATATTGACATTTGAGAGAGACATACAGCAAGGCATAAAGTAATCGCAGGTGTTGAATGGGAGAGCTAGCTAAAACAACAGGTGAGACAACAACAGCTAATCAGATAACACAACAACAGCAACCTTAAACTCAAAATAAAATAAAGAGAGTCGCACACTCCATGTATAAACTCCCAGTCATTTATTGGGTCAATTATTTTTTATAGTTTATAGACTTCAGAGTAACAGGGAGAATTTTCAAACTTAATGTAAAGGGATTATGTTATATAAAATGTTCTCTCACCTGTTTGTCGATAGCTGTCTCCAGCTCTGAGAAGCATGCTTTATCCAGCTGGATCCCAGGGAAGAGGTCCTCTATCAGGCTGAGGAACAACGGCTCATCTTCATCTATCTGTCAACACATATATTATTATGTCAGTGAAGTCAGTATTATGTCACACACATATAGTATTATGTCAGTGAAGTCCGTATTATGTCACACACATATAGTATTATGTCAGTGAAGTCCGTATTATGTCACACACATATAGTATTATGTCAGTGAAGTCCGTATTATGTCACACACATATAGTATTATGTCAGTGAAGTCCGTATTATGTCACACACATATAGTATTATGTCAGTGAAGTCCGTATTATGTCACACACATATAGTATTATGTCAGTGAAGTCCGTATTATGTCACACACATATAGTATTATGTCAGTGAAGTCCGTATTATGTCACACACATATCATATAGTATTATGTCAGTGACGTTAACCACGATGCCACTTCTGTTATGTTGCACCTCACTGAAGATGAAATCATTATTCATGTATTACAGAATAGTATATGAAAATAACAATAATTCTGCTTAAAAAAATTGCTTTTCTAAAATGGCAGTTGATTTTGAGGAGAACGGCAGTTGATTTCGAGGAGAATGTCCTGTATATTTGAGTGACTGTACTCACCAGCTTGGACAGGTTCATATCTCTGAGAACCCTCATGACGATGGTAGATTCTGTGTCATTGGGGTTTGCTCGTTTCACCGCCCCCAGTATTCGCAGAACTGACAAAATGTTTCGCAGTCCAAAGTCATAATGCACCTTAAAAACAGAGTGAACCCAACATGGACTGTATGGAAATCAAACTATGAACTACAGAAAGATCATAATCAACACATACATGGACAGTTAACTTGTTTTTATACTGAACAAAAAATATGAACGCAACATGTAAAGTGTTGGTTCTATGTTTCCTGAGCTGAAATAAAAGATCCCAGAAATTGTTCATAGACCAAAGAAAAAATGCATTTCTCTCACATTTGTGCACAAATGCGTTTACATCCCTGTTAGTGACCATTTCTCTGTGATAATCCATCCACCTGACATGTGGTATGTCAATTCCCTCTAAAGGGATTTGAGACTTGGATGATACACCTTTAAATAACCTTTCACTTAACTTGATTGTTTACTCATATGGAACTACTAAAATGTATAGCGTTGCATGTTCAGCTCTCATTGAAATACCTACAGTAGTTACATTTCATTTCACAGCTGACCTGCTTGGAGAGTTGCTCCTCACACAGTTTGTAGAGAGTGAAGAACTTCCTGGCCAGCTCTATGTTGTCTATGAAGCCACAGCTGGCCAGCTTGACCCGGATGATGATCTGACGGTCTGGGACCATCATGGCCACTGAGCGGAAGTTGATCTTCAGGTTCTCTGGAAGCTCCTGACGACCTGCGTAGCCCGGGTTCTGATTGGGGAAAAAACATTTATTAATCAAATCTTTATTTAACCAGGTGAGTCTGTTAAGAATAAAAAGCTAAACAAAGTCTATGACTAACATCCTCTAAGTAATAATAAACCTTGTCTGATTTGGACTATTTTCAGTTAATCTTCTTTGAGACAAGAATTCACTATTCCTTTCAGAAGTACTTTAAATGAAGCTCTACTTGGCAAAGCGTTTGTGAAGGGGTTTCTACAGGGAATAGTTTATAGACTGCTAATAATAATAATAACCATAGTCAGGAAGATGCCGAATTCGGGATTCATTTCCACGTTGTCTCCGTTGGTGAAGATGAAGTTCTTGCGGCGCTCCTTCTTGCAGGTAAGCACGATGGCGATCTGCTGGGCCGCCACGGAGAGCACTGATAGGTCGATACGGTTGAACTCATCAAAACAGCCCCACGAGCCCGACTGGGCTAGGCCTGTCAATCAACACAACATTACACATCACTCTTCACATTGAACTCCTCATTCAAAACAATCCCAAGAGCCCGACCTGTCAATCAACACAACATTACACATCACTCTTCACATTGAACTCCTCATTCAAAACAACCCCAAGAGCCTGACCTGTCAATCAACACAACATTACACATCACTCTTCACATTGAACTCCTCATTCAAAACAACCCCAAGAGCCTGACCTGTCAATCAACACAACATTACACATCAGTCTTCACATTGAACTCCTCATTCAAAACAACCCCAAGAGCCCGACCTGTCAATCAACACAACATTACACATCACTCTTCACATTGAACTCCTCATTCAAAACAACCCCAAGAGCCTGACCTGTCAATCAACACAACATTACACATCACTCTTCACATTGAACTCCTCATTCAAAACAACCCCAAGAGCCCGACCTGTCAATCAACACAACATTACACATCACTCTTCACATTGAACTCCTCATTCAAAACAACCCCAAGAGCCTGACCTGTCAATCAACACAACATTACACATCACTCTTCACATTGAACTCCTCATTCAAAACAACCCCAAGAGCCTGACCTGTCAATCAACACAACATTACACTGTTCATTAGGTTCAGGTTGAGATCATCATTCTCTTCACAGTAATATGAGTGACATCTTATATAGCCTATAATCGCCACAAATCATATACGTTTTGTTTGTACTGGATATCCAACTCCTATGGTCATTGCCATGCAAACGGCACAGGAGTTGGCAAGAGAGCAGAAATGTATTTGGGACCAGGCAATATGAGTAGAAGCTCCTACCTTTAAAGATCCTCCCCAGTCCTCTGAAGTCCATCTGGTCGGAGCAGTTGAAGACCACCACGTACTTCCCCAGGCAGCGGCCCATGTCTTTAGTGGTCTCAGTCTTCCCCGTCCCTGCAGGGCCGGCCGGGGCTCCTCCCATACTCATCCCCAGAGCCTGGGCCAGTGTGATGTAGCACCTGGGACAAACACACACCAAGGAAAAGGTACATCCAGGATAATCACCCAAAGATATTCAATGTGATACACCATACACTTGTGGGCACTAAAAAGTTAGGCTGGGCCATGGTACTGGCAGTTAGTCCCTACCTGTCAGTAAGAGATGTGAAGATTAGTTAGTCCCTGTCAGTGGGAGGGGTGATGACTAGTTAGTCCCTACCTGTCAGTAAGAGATGTGAAGATTAGTTAGTCCCTGTCAGTGGGAGGGGTGATGACTAGTTAGTCCCTACCTGTCAGTGGGAGGGGTGATGACTAGTTAGTCCCTACCTGTCAGTAAGAGATGTGAAGATTAGTTAGTCCCTGTCAGTGGGAGGGGTGATGACTAGTTAGTCCCTACCTGTCAGTGGGAGGGGTGATGCCTAGTTAGTCCCTACCTGTCAGTGGGAGGGGTGATGACTAGTTAGTCCCTACCTGTCAGTAAGAGATGTGAAGATTAGTTAGTCCCTGTCAGTCAGAGGGGTAATGACTAGTTAGTCCCTACCTGTCAGTGGGAGGGGTGATGACTAGTTAGTCCCTACCTGTCAGTGGGAGGGGTGATGACTAGTTAGTCCCTACCTGTCAGTGGGAGGGGTGATGACTAGTTAGTCCCTACCTGTCAGTGGGAGGGGTGATGACTAGTTAGTCCCTACCTGTCAGTAAGAGATGTGAAGATTAGTTAGTCCCTGTCAGTCAGAGGGGTGATGACTAGTTAGTCCCTACCTGTCAGTGGGAGGGGTAATGACTAGTTAGTCCCTACCTGTCAGTAAGAGATGTGAAGATTAGTTAGTCCCTGTCAGTCAGAGGGGTGATGACTAGTTAGTCCCTACCTGTCAGTAAGAGATGTGAAGATTAGTTAGTCCCTGTCAGTCAGAGGGGTGATGACAAGTTAGTCCCTACCTGTCAGTGGGAGGGGTAATGACTAGTTAGTCCCTACCTGTCAGTAAGAGATGTGAAGATTAGTTAGTCCCTGTCAGTCAGAGGGGTGATGACTAGTTAGTCCCTACCTGTCAGTGGGAGGGGTAATGACTAGTTAGTCCCTACCTGTCAGTAAGAGATGTGAAGATTAGTTAGTCCCTGTCAGTCAGAGGGATGATGACTAGTTAGTCCCTACCTGTCAGTGGGAGGGGTAATGACTAGTTAGTCCCTACCTGTCAGTAAGAGATGTGAAGATTAGTTAGTCCCTGTCAGTCAGAGGGGTGATGACTAGTTAGTCCCTACCTGTCAGTGGGAGGGGTAATGACTAGTTAGTCCCTACCTGTCAGTCAGAGGGGTGATGACTAGTTAGTCCCTACCTGTCAGTGGGAGGGGTAATGACTAGTTAGTCCCTACCTGTCAGTCAGAGGGGTGATGCCTAGTTAGTCCCTACCTGTCAGTGGGAGGGGTAATGACTAGTTAGTCCCTACCTGTCAGTGAGGGGTAATGGGTCCCTACCTGGTGATGACTAGTTAGTCCCTACCTGTCAGTCAGAGGGGTGATGCCTAGTTAGTCCCTACCTGTCAGTGGGAGGGGTAATGACTAGTTAGTCCCTACCTGTCAGTCAGAGGGGTGATGCCTAGTTAGTCCCTACCTGTCAGTCAGAGGGGTGATGACTAGTTAGTCCCTACCTGTCAGTGAGAGGGGTGATGCCTAGTTAGTCCCTACCTGTCAGTGAGAGGGGTGATGCCTAGTTAGTCCCTACCTGTCAGTGAGAGGGGTGATGCCTGTTATCCCTACCTGTCAGTCACAGGGGATGAGTTAGTCCCTACCTGTCAGTGAGTCCTACCTGTCAGTGAGAGGGGTGATGGTTAGTCCCTACCTGTCAGTGAGAGGGGTGATGACTAGTTAGTCCCTACCTGTCAGTAAGGGGTGATGAGTGTCCCTACCTGTCAAGAGGGGTGATGCCTAGTTAGTCCCTACCTGTCAGTCAGAGGGGTGATGACTAGTTAGTCCCTACCTGTCAGTGGGAGGGGTGAATGACTAGTTAGTCCCTACCTGTCAGTAAGAGAGATGTGAAGATCCCTGTCAGTCAGAGGGGTGATGACTAGTTAGACCTGTCAGTGGGAGGGGTGATGACTAGTTAGTCCCTACCTGTCAGTCAGAGGGGTGATGACTAGTTAGTCCCTACCTGTCAGTGGGAGGGGTGATGACTAGTTAGTCCCTACCTGTCAGTCAGAGGGGTGATGCCTAGTTAGTCCCTACCTGTCAGTGGGAGGGGTGATGACTAGTTAGTCCCTACCTGTCAGTGAGAGGGGTGATGACTAGTTAGTCCCTACCTGTCAGTGAGAGGGGTGATGACTAGTTAGTCCCTACCTGTCAGTGGGAGGGGTGATGACTAGTTAGTCCCTACCTGTCAGTCAGAGGGGTGATGCCTAGTTAGTCCCTACCTGTCAGTGGAGGGGTGATGACTAGTTAGTCCCTACCTGTCAGTGTCCCTACCTGTCAGTGAGAGGGTGATGCCTAGTTAGTCCCTACCTGTCAGTGAGAGGGGTGATGCCTAGTTAGTCCCTACCTGTCAGTGAGAGGGGTGATGCCTAGTTAGTCCCTACCTGTCAGTCAGAGGGGTGATGCCTAGTTAGTCCCTACCTGTCAGTGAGAGGGGATGATGAGTTAGTCCCTACCTGTCAGTGAGAGGGGTGATGACTAGTTAGTCCCTACCTGTCAGTCAGAGGGGGTGATGACTAGTTAGTCCCTACCTGTCAGTGAGAGGGGTGATGCCTAGTTAGTCCCTACCTGTCAGTGAGAGGGGTGATGTCCTAGTTAGTCCCTACCTGTCAGTGAGAGGGGTGATGACTAGTTAGTCCCTACCTGTCAGTGAGGGGTGATGACTAGTTAGTCCCTACCTGTCAGTCAGAGGGGTGATGACTAGTTAGTCCCTACCTGTCAGTCAGAGGAGGGGTGATGCCTAGTTAGTCCCTACCTGTCAGTGAGAGGGGTGATGACTAGTTAGTCCCTACCTGTCAGTGAGAGGGGTGATGACTAGTTAGTCCTACCTGTCAGTGGGAGGGGATGATGACTAGTTAGTCCCTACCTGTCAGTGGGAGGGGTGATGACTAGTTAGTCCCTACCTGTCAGTGGGAGGGGTGATGACTAGTTAGTCCCTACCTGTCAGTGAGAGGGTCAGTGATGACTAGTTAGTCCCTACCTGTCAGTGAGAGGGGTGATGACTAGTTAGTCCCTACCTGTCAGTGGGGGGGGTGATGACTAGTTAGTCCCTACCTGTCAGTGAGAGGGGTGATGAGGGGTGATGACTAGTTAGTCCCTACCTGTCAGTGAGAGGGGTGATGACTAGTTAGTCCCTACCTGTCAGTGAGAGGGGTGATGACTAGTTAGTCCCTACCTGTCAGTGATGAGGGTCAGTGATGACTAGTTAGTCCCTACCTGTCAGTGGGAGGGGTGATGACTAGTTAGTCCCTACCTGTCAGTGGGAGGGGTGATGACTAGTTAGTCCCTACCTGTCAGTGAGAGGGGTGATGACTAGTTAGTCCCTACCTGTCAGTGGGAGGGGTGATGCCCCTAGTTAGTCCCTACCTGTCAGTGGGAGGGGTGATGACTAGTTAGTCCCTACCTGTCAGTGGGAGGGGTGATGACTAGTTAGTCCCTACCTGTCAGTGGGAGGGGTGATGACTAGTTAGTCCCTACCTGTCAGTGGGAGGGTGGGAGGGGTGAGACTAGTTAGTGATGACTAGTTAGTCCCTGTCAGTCAGTGGGAGGGGTGATGACTAGTTAGTCCCTACCTGTCAGTAAGAGATGTGAAGATTAGTTAGTCCCTGTCAGTCAGAGGGGTAATGACTAGTTAGTCCCTACCTGTCAGTAAGAGATGTGAAGATTAGTTAGTCCCTACCTGTCAGTCAGAGGGGTGATGACTAGTTAGTCCCTACCTGTCAGTGGGAGGGGTAATGACTAGTTAGTCCCTACCTGTCAGTAAGAGATGTGAAGATTAGTTAGTCCCTGTCAGTCAGAGGGGTGATGACTAGTTAGTCCCTACCTGTCAGTGGGAGGGGTAATGACTAGTTAGTCCCTAACTGTCAGTAAGAGATGTGAAGATTAGTTAGTCCCTGTCAGTCAGAGGGGTGATGACTAGTTAGTCCCTACCTGTCAGTGGGAGGGGTAATGACTAGTTAGTCCCTACCTGTCAGTCAGAGGGGTGATGACTAGTTAGTCCCTACCTGTCAGTGGGAGGGGTAATGACTAGTTAGTCCCTACCTGTCAGTAAGAGATGTGAAGATTAGTTAGTCCCTGTCAGTCAGAGGGGTGATGACTAGTTAGTCCCTACCTGTCAGTGGGAGGGGTAATGACTAGTTAGTCCCTACCTGTCAGTAAGAGATGTGAAGATTAGTTAGTCCCTGTCAGTCAGAGGGGTGATGACTAGTTAGTCCCTACCTGTCAGTGGGAGGGGTAATGACTAGTTAGTCCCTAACTGTCAGTAAGAGATGTGAAGATTAGTTAGTCCCTGTCAGTCAGAGGGGTGATGACTAGTTAGTCCCTACCTGTCAGTGGGAGGGGTAATGACTAGTTAGTCCCTACCTGTCAGTCAGTCAGGGGTGATGACTAGTTAGTCCCTACCTGTCAGTGGGAGGGGTGATGCCTAGTTAGTCCCTACCTGTCAGTGGGAGGGGTGATGACTAGTTAGTCCCTACCTGTCAGTCAGAGGGAGGGGTGATGCCTAGTTAGTCCCTACCTGTCAGTCAGAGGGGTGATGACTAGTTAGTCCCTACCTGTCAGTGAGAGGGGTGATGCCTAGTTAGTCCCTACCTGTCAGTGAGAGGGGTGATGCCTAGTTAGTCCCTACCTGTCAGTGAGAGGGGTGATGCCTAGTTAGTCCCTACCTGTCAGTGAGAGGGATGATGCCAGTAGTTAGTCCCTACCTGTCAGTCAGAGGGGTGATGCCTAGTTAGTCCCTACCTGTCAGTGAGAGGGGTGATGACTAGTTAGTCCCTACCTGTCAGTGAGAGGGGTGATGACTAGTTAGTCCCTACCTGTCAGTCAGAGGGGTGATGCCTAGTTAGTCCCTACCTGTCAGTCAGAGGGGTGATGCCTAGTTAGTCCCTACCTGTCAGTGAGAGGGGTGATGCCTAGTTAGTCCCTACCTGTCAGTCAGAGGGGTGATGCCTAGTTAGTCCCTACCTGTCAGTGAGGGGTGATGCCTAGTTAGTCCCTACCTGTCAGTCAGAGGGGTGATGACTAGTTAGTCCCTACCTGTCAGTCAGAGGGGTGATGCCCCTAGTTAGTCCCTACCTGTCAGTCAGAGGGGTGATGACTAGTTAGTCCCTACCTGTCAGTGAGAGGGGTGATGACTAGTTAGTCCCTACCTGTCAGTGGGAGGGGTGAGTGATGACTAGTTAGTCCCTACCTGTCAGTGAGGGGTGATGGGGTGATGACTAGTTAGTCCCTACCTGTCAGTGGGAGGGGTGATGATGAGTCCCTACCTGTCAGTCCCTACCTGTCAGTGGGAGGGGTGATGACTAGTTAGTCCCTACCTGTCAGTGAGAGGGTCCCTACCTGTCAGTGAGAGGGGTGATGACTAGTTAGTCCCTACCTGTCAGTGAGAGGGGTGATGACTAGTTAGTCCCTACCTGTCAGTGAGAGGGGTGATGACCCCTACCTGTCAGTGGGAGGGGTGATGACTAGTTAGTCCCTACCTGTCAGTGAGAGGGGTGATGACTAGTTAGTCCCTACCTGTCAGTGGGAGGGGTGATGACTAGTTAGTCCCTACCTGTCAGTCAGTTAGGTCAGTGTGATGACCTAGTTAGTCCCTACCTGTCAGTGGGAGGGGTGATGACTAGTTAGTCCCTACCTGTCAGTCAGAGGGTCCTAGTTAGTCCCTACCTGTCAGTGGGAGGGGTGATGACTAGTTAGTCCCTACCTGTCAGTAAGAGATGTGAAGATTAGTTAGTCCCTGTCAGTCAGAGGGGTGATGACTAGTTAGTCCCTACCTGTCAGTGGGAGGGGTAATGACTAGTTAGTCCCTACCTGTCAGTAAGAGATGTGAAGATTAGTTAGTCCCTGTCAGTCAGAGGGGTGATGACTAGTTAGTCCCTACCTGTCAGTGGGAGGGGTGATGCCTAGTTAGTCCCTACCTGTCAGTGAGAGGGGTGATGACTAGTTAGTCCCTACCTGTCAGTGAGAGGGGTGATGACTAGTTAGTCCCTACCTGTCAGTGAGAGGGGTGATGACTAGTTAGTCCCTACCTGTCAGTAAGAGGGGTGATGACTAGTTAGTCCCTACCTGTCAGTGAGAGGGGTGATGACTAGTTAGTCCCTACCTGTCAGTGGGAGGGGTGATGACTAGTTAGTCCCTACCTGTCAGTGGGAGGGGTGATGACTAGTTAGTCCCTACCTGTCAGTGAGAGGGGTGATGACTAGTTAGTCCCTACCTGTCAGTGGGAGGGGTGATGACTAGTTAGTCCCTACCTGTCAGTGGGAGGGGTGATGACTAGTTAGTCCCTACCTGTCAGTAAGAGATGTGAAGATTAGTTAGTCCCTGTCAGTCAGAGGGGTAATGACTAGTTAGTCCCTACCTGTCAGTAAGAGATGTGAAGATTAGGTAGTCCCTGTCAGTCAGAGGGGTGATGACTAGTTAGTCCCTACCTGTCAGTGGGAGGGGTAATGACTAGTTAGTCCCTACCTGTCAGTAAGAGATGTGAAGATTAGTTAGTCCCTGTCAGTCAGAGGGGTGATGACTAGTTAGTCCCTACCTGTCAGTGGGAGGGGTAATGACTAGTTAGTCCCTAACTGTCAGTAAGAGATGTGAAGATTAGTTAGTCCCTGTCAGTCAGAGGGGTGATGACTAGTTAGTCCCTACCTGTCAGTGGGAGGGTCCCTACCTGTCAATGACTAGTTAGTCCCTACCTGTCAGTCAGAGGGGTGATGACTAGTTAGTCCCTACCTGTCAGTGGGAGGGGTAATGACTAGTTAGTCCCTACCTGTCAGTAAGAGATGTGAAGATTAGTTAGTCCCTGTCAGTCAGAGGGGTGATGACTAGTTAGTCCCTACCTGTCAGTGGGAGGGGTAATGACTAGTTAGTCCCTACCTGTCAGTAAGAGATGTGAAGATTAGTTAGTCCCTGTCAGTCAGAGGGGTGATGACTAGTTAGTCCCTACCTGTCAGTGGGAGGGGTAATGACTAGTTAGTCCCTAACTGTCAGTAAGAGATGTTAGAAGATTGACTAGTTAGTCCCTACCTGTCAGTGGAGGGGTGATGACTAGTTAGTCCCTACCTGTCAGTCAGAGGGGTGATGACTAGTTAGTCCCTACCTGTCAGTGGGAGGGGTAATGACTAGAGGGGTGATGACTAGTTAGTCCCTACCTGTCAGTGGGAGGGGTGATGACTAGTTAGTCCCTACCTGTCAGTGGGGGGTGATGCCTAGTTAGTCCCTACCTGTCAGTGAGAGGGGTGATGCCTAGTTAGTCCCTACCTGTCAGTGAGAGGGGTGATGCCCCTACCTGTCAGTAGTCCCCCTACCTGTCAGTGAGAGGGGTGATGCCTAGTTAGTCCCTACCTGTCAGTGAGAGGGGTGATGCCTAGTTAGTCCCTACCTGTCAGTCAGAGGGGTGATGCCTGGGGTTAGTCCCTACCTGTCAGTAGTGATGCCCCCTACCTGTCAGTCAGAGGGGTGATGCCTAGTTAGTCCCTACCTGTCAGTGAGAGGGGTGATGACTAGTTAGTCCCTACCTGTCAGTCAGAGGGGTGATGACTAGTTAGTCCCTACCTGTCAGTCAGAGGGGTGATGACTAGTTAGTCCCTACCTGTCAGTCAGAGGGGTGATGACTAGTTAGTCCCTACCTGTCAGTCAGAGGGGTGATGCCTAGTTAGTCCCTACCTGTCAGTGATGCCAGAGTCCCTACCTGTCAGGGTGATGCCTAGTTAGTCCCTACCTGTCAGTGAGAGGGGTGATGCCTAGTTAGTCCCTACCTGTCAGTGAGAGGGGTGATGCCTAGTTAGTCCCTACCTGTCAGTGAGAGGGGTGATGCCTAGTTAGTCCCTACCTGTCAGTCAGAGGGGTGATGAGTCAGTGAGGGGTGATGCCTAGTTAGTCCCTACCTGTCAGTGAGAGGGGTGATGCCTAGTTAGTCCCTACCTGTCAGTGAGAGGGGTGATGCCTAGTTAGTCCCTACCTGTCAGTGAGAGGGGTGATGCCTAGTTAGTCCCTACCTGTCAGTGAGAGGGGTGATGCCCCTAGTTAGTCCCTACCTGTCAGTGAGAGGGGTGATGCCTAGTTAGTCCCTACCTGTCAGTGAGGGGGGTGATGCCTAGTTAGTCCCTACCTGTCAGTGAGAGGGGTGATGCCTAGTTAGTCCCTACCTGTCAGTGTCCCTAGTCAGTCAGGGGTGATGCCTAGTTAGTCCCTACCTGTCAGTGAGAGGGGTGATGCCTAGTTAGTCCCTACCTGTCAGTCCCTAGTTAGTCCCTACCTGTCAGTCAGAGGGGTGATGCCTAGTTAGTCCCTACCTGTCAGTCAGTCCCTACCTGTCAGTGGAGGGGTGATGCCTTTAGTCCCTACCTGTCAGTCAGAGGGGTGATGCCTAGTTAGTCCCTACCTGTCAGTGAGAGGGTGATGCCTAGTTAGTCCCTACCTGTCAGTCAGAGGGGTGATGACTAGTTAGTCCCTACCTGTCAGTCAGAGGGGTGATGCCTAGTTAGTCCCTACCTGTCAGTCAGAGGGGTGATGCCTTAGTCCCTACCTGTCAGTGAGAGGGGTGATGACTAGTTAGTCCCTACCTGTCAGTGGGAGGGGTGATGACTAGTTAGTCCCTACCTGTCAGTGAGAGGGGTGATGAGGGGTGATGACTAGTTAGTCCCTACCTGTCAGTGGGAGGGGTGATGACTAGTTAGTCCCTACCTGTCAGTGGGAGGGGTGATGACTAGTTAGTCCCTACCTGTCAGTGGGAGGGGTGATGACTAGTTAGTCCCTACCTGTCAGTGAGAGGGGTGATGACTAGTTAGTCCCTACCTGTCAGTGAGAGGGGTGATGACTAGTTAGTCCCTACCTGTCAGTGGGAGGGGTGATGACTAGTTAGTCCCTACCTGTCAGTGGGAGGGGTGATGACTAGTTAGTCCCTACCTGTCAGTGAGAGGGGTGATGACTAGTTAGTCCCTACCTGTCAGTGGGAGGGGTGATGACTAGTTAGTCCCTACCTGTCAGTCAGAGGGGTGATGCCTAGTTAGTCCCTACCTGTCAGTAAGAGATGTGAAGATTAGGTAGTCCCTGTCAGTCAGAGGGGTGATGACTAGTTAGTCCCTACCTGTCAGTGGGAGGGGTAATGACTAGTTAGTCCCTACCTGTCAGTAAGAGATGTGAAGATTAGTTAGTCCCTGTCAGTCAGAGGGGTGATGACTAGTTAGTCCCTACCTGTCAGTGGGAGGGGTAATGACTAGTTAGTCCCTAACTGTCAGTAAGAGATCCCTACCTGTCAGTCAAGGGGTGATGACTAGTTAGTCCCTACCTGTCAGTCAGAGGGGTGATGACTAGTTAGTCCCTACCTGTCAGTGGAGGGGTGAATGACTAGTTAGTCCCTACCTGTCAGTGGAGGGGTGATGACTAGTTAGTCCCTACCTGTCAGTGGGAGGGGTAGTCCCCTACCTGTCAGTAAGAGATGTGAAGATTAGTTAGTCCCTACCTGTCAGTCAGAGGGGTGATGACTAGTTAGTCCCTACCTGTCAGTGGGAGGGGTAATGACTAGTTAGTCCCTACCTGTCAGTAAGATGTGAGAGATGTCAGTCAGAGGGGTGATGACTAGTTAGTCCCTACCTGTCAGTGAGAGGGGTGATGACTAGTTAGTCCCTACCTGTCAGTGGGAGGGGTCCCTACCTGTCAGTGGGAGGGGTGACTAGTTAGTCCCTAGTCAGAGGGGTGATGACTAGTTAGTCCTGTCAGTGGGAGGGGTGATGACTAGTTAGTCCCTACCTGTCAGTGGAGGGGTGATGACTAGTTAGTCCCTACCTGTCAGTCAGAGGGGTGATGGTTAGTCCCTACCTGTCAGTGGGATGATGCCTAGTTAGTCCCTACCTGTCAGTGGGAGAGGGGTGATGACTAGTTAGTCCCTACCTGTCAGTCTACCCCTGTCAGTGGGAGGGGTGATGACTAGTTAGTCCCTACCTGTCAGTCAGAGGGGTGATGACTAGTTAGTCCCTACCTGTCAGTCAGAGGGGTGATGACTAGTTAGTCCCTACCTGTCAGTGAGAGGGGGTGATGGTTAGTCCCTACCTGTCAGTGAGAGGGGTGATGCCTAGTTAGTCCCTACCTGTCAGTGAGAGGGGTGATGCCTAGTTAGTCCCTACCTGTCAGTCAGAGGGGTGATGCCTAGTTAGTCCCTACCTGTCAGTGAGGGGTGATGCCTAGTTAGTCCCTACCTGTCAGTGAGAGGGGTGATGCCTACCTGTCAGTAGTCCCCCTACCTGTCAGTGAGAGGGTGATGATGTTAGTCCCTACCTGTCAGTGGGTCCCCTACCTGTCAGTCAGAGGGGTGATGAGTCAGAGGGGTGATGCCTAGTTAGTCCCTACCTGTCAGTGAGAGGGGTGATGCCTAGTTAGTCCCTACCTGTCAGTCAGAGGGGTGATGCCTAGTTAGTCCCTACCTGTCAGTGAGGGGTGATGCCTAGTTAGTCCCTACCTGTCAGTCAGAGGGGTGATGACTAGTTAGTCCCTACCTGTCAGTCAGAGGGGTGATGCCTAGTTAGTCCCTAACTGTCAGTAAGAGGGGTGAAGATTAGAGGGGTTGAGTCCCTACCTGTCAGTCAGAGGGGTGATGACTAGTTAGTCCCTACCTGTCAGTGGGAGGGGTAATGACTAGTTAGTCCCTAACTGTCAGTAAGAGATGTGAAGATTAGTTAGTCCCTGTCAGTCAGAGGGGTGATGACTAGTTAGTCCCTACCTGTCAGTGGGAGGGGTAATGACTAGTTAGTCCCTACCTGTCAGTCAGAGGGGTGATGACTAGTTAGTCCCTACCTGTCAGTGGGAGGGGTAATGACTAGTTAGTCCCTACCTGTCAGTCAGAGGGGTGATGCCTAGTTAGTCCCTACCTGTCAGTGGGAGGGGTAATGCCTAGTTAGTCCCTACCTGTCAGTGAGAGGGGTGATGACTAGTTAGTCCCTACCTGTCAGTCAGAGGGGTGATGCCTAGTTAGTCCCTACATGTCAGTGGGAGGGGTAATGACTAGTTAGTCCCTACCTGTCAGTCAGAGGGGTGATGCCTAGTTAGTCCCTACCTGTCAGTCAGAGGGGTGATGACTAGTTAGTCCCTACCTGTCAGTGAGAGGGGTGATGCCTAGTTAGTCCCTACCTGTCAGTGAGAGGGGTGATGCCTAGTTAGTCCCTACCTGTCAGTGAGAGGGGTGATGCCTAGTTAGTCCCTACCTGTCAGTCACAGGGGTGATGCCTAGTTAGTCCCTACCTGTCAGTGAGAGGGGTGATGCCTAGTTAGTCCCTACCTGTCAGTGAGAGGGGTGATGACTAGTTAGTCCCTACCTGTCAGTCAGAGGGGTGATGCCTAGTTAGTCCCTACCTGTCAGTCAGAGGGGTGATGCCTAGTTAGTCCCTACCTGTCAGTGAGAGGGGTGATGCCTAGTTAGTCCCTACCTGTCAGTCAGAGGGGTGATGACTAGTTAGTCCCTACCTGTCAGTGAGGGGTGATGCCTAGTTAGTCCCTACCTGTCAGTCAGAGGGGTGATGACTAGTTAGTCCCTACCTGTCAGTCAGAGGGGTGATGCCTAGTTAGTCCCTACCTGTCAGTCAGAGGGGTGATGCCTAGTTAGTCCCTACCTGTCAGTGAGAGGGGTGATGACTAGTTAGTCCCTACCTGTCAGTGGGAGGGGTGATGACTAGTTAGTCCCTACCTGTCAGTGAGAGGGGTGATGACTAGTTAGTCCCTACCTGTCAGTGGGAGGGGTGATGACTAGTTAGTCCCTACCTGTCAGTGGGAGGGGTGATGACTAGTTAGTCCCTACCTGTCAGTGGGAGGGGTGATGACCCTACCTGTCAGTGGGAGGGGTGATGACTAGTTAGTCCCTACCTGTCAGTGAGAGGGGTGATGACTAGTTAGTCCCTACCTGTCAGTGAGAGGGGTGATGACTAGTTAGTCCCTACCTGTCAGTGAGAGGGGTGATGACTAGTTAGTCCCTACCTGTCAGTGGGAGGGGTGATGACTAGTTAGTCCCTACCTGTCAGTGAGAGGGGTGATGACTAGTTAGTCCCTACCTGTCAGTGAGAGGGGTGATGACTAGTTAGTCCCCTGTCAGTGGGAGGGGTGATGACTGAGTTAGTCCCTACCTGTCAGTGAGAGGGGTGATGACTAGTTAGTCCTACCTGTCAGTGAGAGGGGTGATGACCTAGTTAGTCCCTACCTGTCAGTGGGAGGGGTGATGACTAGTTAGTCCCTACCTGTCAGTGAGAGGGGTGATGACTAGTTAGTCCCTACCTGTCAGTGGGAGGGGTGATGACTAGTTAGTCCCTACCTGTCAGTCAGAGGGGTGATGACTAGTTAGTCCCTACCTGTCAGTGGGAGGGGTGATGACTAGTTAGTCCCTACCTGTCAGTGATGACTAGTTAGTCCCTACCTGTCAGTGGGAGGGGTGATGACTAGTTAGTCCCTACCTGTCAGTAAGAGATGTGAAGATTAGTTAGTCCCTGTCAGTCAGAGGGGTGATGACTAGTTAGTCCCTACCTGTCAGTGGGAGGGGTAATGACTAGTTAGTCCCTACCTGTCAGTAAGAGATGTGAAGATTAGTTAGTCCCTGTCAGTCAGAGGGGTGATGACTAGTTAGTCCCTACCTGTCAGTGGGAGGGGTGATGCCTAGTTAGTCCCTACCTGTCAGTGAGAGGGGTGATGACTAGTTAGTCCCTACCTGTCAGTGAGAGGGGTGATGACTAGTTAGTCCCTACCTGTCAGTGAGAGGGGTGATGACTAGTTAGTCCCTACCTGTCAGTGAGAGGGGTGATGACTAGTTAGTCCCTACCTGTCAGTGAGAGGGGTGATGACTAGTTAGTCCCTACCTGTCAGTGGGAGGGGTGATGACTAGTTAGTCCCTACCTGTCAGTGGGAGGGGTGATGACTAGTTAGTCCCTACCTGTCAGTAAGAGATGTGAAGATTAGTTAGTCCCTGTCAGTCAGAGGGGTAATGACTAGTTAGTCCCTACCTGTCAGTAAGAGATGTGAAGATTAGGTAGTCCCTGTCAGTCAGAGGGGTGATGACTAGTTAGTCCCTACCTGTCAGTGGGAGGGGTAATGACTAGTTAGTCCCTACCTGTCAGTAAGAGATGTGAAGATTAGTTAGTCCCTGTCAGTCAGAGGGGTGATGACTAGTTAGTCCCTACCTGTCAGTGGGAGGGGTAATGACTAGTTAGTCCCTAACTGTCAGTAAGAGATGTGAAGATTAGTTAGTCCCTGTCAGTCAGAGGGGTGATGACTAGTTAGTCCCTACCTGTCAGTGGGAGGGGTAATGACTAGTTAGTCCCTACCTGTCAGTCAGAGGGGTGATGACTAGTTAGTCCCTACCTGTCAGTGGGAGGGGTAATGACTAGTTAGTCCCTACCTGTCAGTAAGAGATGTGAAGATTAGTTAGTCCCTGTCAGTCAGAGGGGTGATGACTAGTTAGTCCCTACCTGTCAGTGGGAGGGGTAATGACTAGTTAGTCCCTACCTGTCAGTAAGAGATGTGAAGATTAGTTAGTCCCTGTCAGTCAGAGGGGTGATGACTAGTTAGTCCCTACCTGTCAGTGGGAGGGGTAATGACTAGTTAGTCCCTAACTGTCAGTAAGAGATGTGAAGATTAGTTAGTCCCTGTCAGTCAGAGGGGTGATGACTAGTTAGTCCCTACCTGTCAGTGGGAGGGGTAATGACTAGTTAGTCCCTACCTGTCAGTCAGAGGGGTGATGACTAGTTAGTCCCTACCTGTCAGTGGGAGGGGTGATGACTAGTTAGTCCCTACCTGTCAGTCAGAGGGGTGATGCCTAGTTAGTCCCTACCTGTCAGTGGGAGGGGTAATGCCTAGTTAGTCCCTACCTGTCAGTGAGAGGGGTGATGACTAGTTAGTCCCTACCTGTCAGTCAGAGGGGTGATGCCTAGTTAGTCCCTACATGTCAGTGGGAGGGGTAATGACTAGTTAGTCCCTACCTGTCAGTCAGAGGGGTGATGCCTAGTTAGTCCCTACCTGTCAGTCAGATGGGTGATGACTAGTTAGTCCCTACCTGTCAGTGAGAGGGGTGATGCCTAGTTAGTCCCTACCTGTCAGTGAGAGGGGTGATGCCTAGTTAGTCCCTACCTGTCAGTGAGAGGGGTGATGCCTAGTTAGTCCCTACCTGTCAGTGAGAGGGGTGATGCCTAGTTAGTCCCTACCTGTCAGTCACAGGGGTGATGCCTAGTTAGTCCCTACCTGTCAGTGAGAGGGGTGATGCCTAGTTAGTCCCTACCTGTCAGTGAGAGGGGTGATGCCTAGTTAGTCCCTACCTGTCAGTGAGATGGGTCCCTACCTGTGATGACTAGTTAGTCCCTACCTGTCAGTGAGAGGGGTGATGCCTAGTTAGTCCCTACCTGTCAGTCAGAGGGGTGATGCCTAGTTAGTCCCTACCTGTCAGTGAGGGGTGATGCCTAGTTAGTCCCTACCTGTCAGTCAGAGGGGTGATGACTAGTTAGTCCCTACCTGTCAGTGAGAGGGGTGATGCCTAGTTAGTCCCTACCTGTCAGTCAGAGGGGTGATGACTAGTTAGTCCCTACCTGTCAGTGAGAGGGGTGATGACTAGTTAGTCCCTACCTGTCAGTGGGAGGGGTGATGACTAGTTAGTCCCTACCTGTCAGTGAGAGGGGTGATGACTAGTTAGTCCCTACCTGTCAGTGAGAGGGGTGATGACTAGTTAGTCCCTACCTGTCAGTGAGAGGGGTGATGACTAGTTAGTCCCTACCTGTCAGTGGGAGGGGTGATGACTAGTTAGTCCCTACCTGTCAGTGAGAGGGGTGATGACTAGTTAGTCCCTACCTGTCAGTGGGAGGGGTGATGACTAGTTAGTCCCTACCTGTCAGTCAGAGGGGTGATGCCTAGTTAGTCCCTACCTGTCAGTGGGAGGGGTGATGACTAGTTAGTCCCTACCTGTCAGTCAGAGGGGTGATGACTAGTTAGTCCCTACCTGTCAGTGGGAGGGGTGATGACTAGTTAGTCCCTACCTGTCAGTAAGAGATGTGAAGATTAGTTAGTCCCTGTCAGTCAGAGGGGTGATGACTAGTTAGTCCCTACCTGTCAGTGGGAGGGGTAATGACTAGTTAGTCCCTACCTGTCAGTAAGAGATGTGAAGATTAGTTAGTCCCTGTCAGTCAGAGGGGTGATGACTAGTTAGTCCCTACCTGTCAGTGGGAGGGGTGATGCCTAGTTAGTCCCTACCTGTCAGTGAGAGGGGTGATGACTAGTTAGTCCCTACCTGTCAGTGAGAGGGGTGATGACTAGTTAGTCCCTACCTGTCAGTGAGAGGGGTGATGACTAGTTAGTCCCTACCTGTCAGTAGGGGTCCCCTACCTGTCAGTGAGAGGGTCAGTGATGATGACTAGTTAGTCCCTACCTGTCAGTGGGAGGGGTGATGACTAGTTAGTCCCTACCTGTCAGTGGGAGGGGTGATGACTAGTTAGTCCCTACCTGTCAGTGGGAGGGGTGATGACTAGTTAGTCCCTACCTGTCAGTGGGAGGGGTGATGACTAGTTAGTCCCTACCTGTCAGTGGGAGGGTCCCTACCTGTGATGACTAGTTAGTCCCTACCTGTCAGTGGGAGATGATGTTAGTCCCTACCTGTCAGTAAGAGATGTGAAGATTAGTTAGTCCCTGTCAGTCAGAGGGGTAATGACTAGTTAGTCCCTACCTGTCAGTAAGAGATGTGAAGATTAGGTAGTCCCTGTCAGTCAGAGGGGTGATGACTAGTTAGTCCCTACCTGTCAGTGGGAGGGGTAATGACTAGTTAGTCCCTACCTGTCAGTAAGAGATGTGAAGATTAGTTAGTCCCTGTCAGTCAGAGGGGTGATGACTAGTTAGTCCCTACCTGTCAGTGGGAGGGGTAATGACTAGTTAGTCCCTAACTGTCAGTAAGAGATGTGAAGATTAGTTAGTCCCTGTCAGTCAGAGGGGTGATGACTAGTTAGTCCCTACCTGTCAGTGGGAGGGGTAATGACTAGTTAGTCCCTACCTGTCAGTCAGAGGGGTGATGACTAGTTAGTCCCTACCTGTCAGTGGGAGGGGTAATGACCCTAGTTAGTCCCTACCTGTCAGTAAGAGATGTGAAGATTAGTTAGTCCCCTGTCAGTCAGAGGGGTGATGACTAGTTAGTCCCTACCTGTCAGTGGGAGGGGTAATGACCCTAGTTAGTCCCTACCTGTCAGTAAGAGATGTGAAGATTAGTTAGTCCCTGTCAGTCAGAGGGGTGATGACTAGTTAGTCCCTACCTGTCAGTGGGAGGGGTAATGACTAGTTAGTCCCTAACTGTCAGTAAGAGATGTGAAGATTAGTTAGTCCCTGTCAGTCAGAGGGGGGTGATGACTAGTTAGTCCCTACCTGTCAGTGGGAGGGGTGATGCCTAGTTAGTCCCTACCTGTCAGTGAGAGGGGTGATGACTAGTTAGTCCCTACCTGTCAGTGAGAGGGGTGATGCCTAGTTAGTCCCTACCTGTCAGTGAGAGGGGTGATGATGCCTAGTTAGTCCCTACCTGTCAGTCCCTAGGGGTGATGCCTAGTTAGTCCCTACCTGTCAGTGAGAGGGGTGATGCCTAGTTAGTCCCTACCTGTCAGTGAGAGGGGTGATGACTAGTTAGTCCCTACCTGTCAGTGAGAGGGGTGATGCCTAGTCAGTCAGAGGGGTGATGCCTAGTTAGTCCCTACCTGTCAGTCAGAGGGGTGATGCCTAGTTAGTCCCTACCTGTCAGTGAGAGGGGTGATGCCTAGTTAGTCCCTACCTGTCAGTCAGAGGGGTGATGCCTAGTTAGTCCCTACCTGTCAGTGAGGGGTGATGCCCTACCTGTCAGTGAGGGGTTGAGTCCCTACCTGTCAGTCAGAGGGGATGATGACTAGTTAGTCCCTACCTGTCAGTTAGTCCCTAGTGGGAGGGGTGATGACTAGTTAGTCCCTACCTGTCAGTCAGAGGGGTGATGACTAGTTAGTCCCTACCTGTCAGTGAGAGGGGTGATGACTAGTTAGTCCCTACCTGTCAGTGGGAGGGGTGATGACTAGTTAGTCCCTACCTGTCAGTGGGAGGGGTGATGACTAGTTAGTCCCTACCTGTCAGTGGGAGAGGGTGATGACTAGTTAGTCCCTACCTGTCAGTGGGAGGGGTGATGACTAGTTAGTCCCTACCTGTCAGTGGGGGGTGAGTCAGTGGGTGATGACTAGTTAGTCCCTACCTGTCAGTGAGAGGGGTGATGACTAGTTAGTCCCTACCTGTCAGTCAGTGAGAGGGGTGATGACTAGTTAGTCCCTACCTGTCAGTGAGAGGGGTGATGACTAGTTAGTCCCTACCTGTCAGTGGGAGGGGTGATGACTAGTTAGTCCCTACCTGTCAGTGAGAGGGGTGATGACTAGTTAGTCCCTACCTGTCAGTGGGAGGGGTGATGACTAGTTAGTCCCTACCTGTCAGTCAGAGGGGTGATGCCTAGTTAGTCCCTACCTGTCAGTGGGAGGGGTGATGACTAGTTAGTCCCTACCTGTCAGTCAGAGGGGTGATGACTAGTTAGTCCCTACCTGTCAGTGGGAGGGGTGATGACTAGTTAGTCCCTACCTGTCAGTAAGAGATGTGAAGATTAGTTAGTCCCTGTCAGTCAGAGGGGTGATGACTAGTTAGTCCCTACCTGTCAGTGGGAGGGGTAATGACTAGTTAGTCCCTACCTGTCAGTAAGAGATGTGAAGATTAGTTAGTCCCTGTCAGTCAGAGGGGTGATGACTAGTTAGTCCCTACCTGTCAGTGGGAGGGGTGATGACTAGTTAGTCCCTACCTGTCAGTCAGAGGGGTGATGACTAGTTAGTCCCTACCTGTCAGTCGGAGGGGTGATGCCTAGTTAGTCCCTACCTGTCAGTGAGAGGGGTGATGACTAGTTAGTCCCTACCTGTCAGTGGGAGGGGTGATGACTAGTTAGTCCCTACCTGTCAGTGAGAGGGGTGATGACTAGTTAGTCCCTACCTGTCAGTGGGAGGGGTGATGACTAGTTAGTCCCTACCTGTCAGTGAGAGGGGTGATGACTAGTTAGTCCCTACCTGTCAGTCCCTACCTGTCAGTCAGGGGTGAGGGGTGATGACTAGTTAGTCCCTACCTGTCAGTGAGAGGGGTGATGACTAGTTAGTCCCTACCTGTCAGTGGGAGGGGTGATGACTAGTTAGTCCCTACCTGTCAGTGAGAGGGGTGATGCCTAGTTAGTCCCTACCTGTCAGTGAGAGGTGATGACTAGTTAGTCCCTACCTGTCAGTCTAGGGGTGATGTTAGTCCCTACCTGTCAGTGAGAGGGGATGATGACCCTACCTGTCAGTTAGTCCCTACCTGTCAGTAAGAGGGGTGATGACTAGTTAGTCCCTACCTGTCAGTGAGAGGGGTGATGACTAGTTAGTCCCTACCTGTCAGTGGGAGGGGTGATGCCTAGTTAGTCCCTACCTGTCAGTGGGAGGGGTGATGATGACTAGTTAGTCCCTACCTGTCAGTGAGAGGGGTGATGACTAGTTAGTCCCTACCTGTCAGTGAGAGGGGTGATGACTAGTTAGTCCCTACCTGTCAGTGGGAGGGGTGATGCCTAGTTAGTCCCTACCTGTCAGTGGGAGGGGTGATGACTAGTTAGTCCCTACCTGTCAGTGGGAGGGGTGATGACTAGTTAGTCCCTACCTGTCAGTGGGAGGGGTGATGACTAGTTAGTCCCTACCTGTCAGTGGGAGGGGTGATGACTAGTTAGTCCCTACCTGTCAGTGGGAGGGGTGATGACTAGTTAGTCCCTACCTGTCAGTGGGAGAGGGTGATGACTAGTTAGTCCCTACCTGTCAGTGAGAGGGGTGATGACTAGTTAGTCCCTACCTGTCAGTGGGAGTGATGACTAGTTAGATGAGGGGTGATGACTAGTTAGTCCCTACCTGTCAGTGGGAGGGGTGATGACTAGTTAGTCCCTACCTGTCAGTGGGAGGGGTGATGACTAGTTAGTCCCTACCTGTCAGTGAGAGGGGTGATGACTAGTTAGTCCCTACCTGTCAGTGGGAGGGGTGATGACTAGTTAGTCCCTACCTGTCAGTGAGAGGGGTGATGATTAGTTAGTCCCTGTCAGTGGGAGGGGTGATGACTAGTTAGTCCCTACCTGTCAGTGAGAGGGGTGATGACTAGTTAGTCCCTACCTGTCAGTGAGAGGGGTGATGATTAGTTAGTCCCTGTCAGTGGGAGGGGTGATGACTAGTTAGTCCCTACCTGTCAGTGGGAGGGGTGATGACTAGTTAGTCCCTACCTGTCAGTGAGAGGGGTGATGACTAGTTAGTCCCTACCTGTCAGTGAGAGGGGTGATGACCAGTCTGTCAGTGCAGCCCAGGAACTCATTCTGATAGATGAAGCCTACGTCAGTCATGTTGATGATCATCTTGTCAGAGTCCTCATTGAAGTAGAAATGACACTGCTTCAGCCACTCAAAGTCTGTAGGGCTTTTGATATGCAGGCGACACTAAGGAGAGAGCAGGGGGAAAGAGAAACCATTCTGGAAACAAAGCTTTGCTAAAGTCTATGAAATCCCTAAAACCCCAATTGTCAAATGTGATTTGAATACCAGGGAAAACTCGAATTGATATTCTCAGACTCTACCATGCCCTAATCAGAAAATATTTGGTGGAACAGTTTGCCAAAAGGAACCTTTGGGGTTGAAGTACTATTTTAGCCCCTGATTCAGTTTGTGATTCCAGGCCACTCACCAGGTCATCAAAGATGTCCCTCTGGTGAACATGGATGGTTATGAGTGTCTCATACTTGTTCCGCTCCATTGAGGCCAGGTCTTTAGTGGTCATGTCTATCAGGGTGTTGAGAAGCTCCAGGAAGAACTGGTTGGTCTTGGGCATGATCTTACGGTCGTAGCGGGCGTTGGTCAGGGCCTCCTCTGAGTTTCTGGTCCAGATCATCTGGACTCCCAGCAGACCAACCTGGTTGATAGAGTCAGGAAGAGAGGACATAATGATAGGACATCAATGAGAGGATGTAAAGTCATCTTTCCTGGCTTCCTATCAATCAGGGCTGTAATCAGGACAATGTATAACATCAGGAATGTATGGAATGTGGCTAGTGTGTAGATCAGTTTCAGTTATACAATAATGGAGGATAATGTCAGAAGAACAGGAATCCCTGATCAGGTATTGAGTAATGGAACATAGATGTAGGAAAGTCTTACTACAAGGCCATTGCTCCAAGGTCAAAGTTAAGGTCATCTATCACATTATAAAAGAGAATGAATGATGACTCCAAGACCAGGAGTGTGTCACAAATGGCAGCCTATATAGTGCACTACTTTTGAACAGGGTTAAAAGTAGTGGACTATGTAATAGGGTGGCATTTAGGATGTATCCCATGTCTCCCCACCTGAGCAGGGAAAGTGTCCAGGAACTCAATGAGCTGGAAGCCTGAGTCCTGGATGGCCAGGACAGCCTGTCTGATGACCAGGTGAAGAGACCTCTGGGATTCCTTCAGCAGGGCGTTGAGCCAGACCTCCACATTCCCCTCAGCAGTCACCGGCCAATCCAGCTCTACCGTCTCCCCCTCCCTGGACGAGATGGCCAGGATCCGGTCGTACATCTGTGGAGACAGAAGAGCAGATACTATTGATGTTACTGAATCCGGGTTAGTTACTATTGCGGAAGGACAGATACTACTAATAGTCAAATAAGTCAATTGATCAGGAGGCCTGACGGGGATAGTTGTTGAAAGAAATTACAGTGAGGGAAAAAAGTATTTGATCCTTTACTGATTTTGTAGACCTACACAAGGCTATAATGGGCTACAAGACCATTGCCAAGCAGCTTGGTGAGAAGGTGACAACAGTTGGTGTGATTATTCGCAAATGGAAGAAACACAAAAGAACTGTCAATTTCCCTCGGCCTGGGGCTCCATGCAAGATCTCACCTCGTGGAGTTGCAATGATCGTGAGAACGGTGAGGAATCAGCCCAGAACTACATGGGAGGATCTTGTCAATGATCAATTGGTAACACACTACGCCGTGAAAGATTGAAATCCTGCAGCGCCCGCTAGGTCCCCCTGCTCAAGAAAGCACATATACATGCCTGAATGTCTGAAGTTTGCTAATGAACATCTGAAGGATTCAGAGGACAACTGGGTGAAATTGTTGTGGTCAGATGAGACCAAAATGGAACTCTTTGGCATCAACTCAACTCGCCGTGTTTGGAGGAGGAATGCTGCCTATCACCCCAAGAACACCATCCCCACCGTCAAACATGGAGGTGGAAACATTATGCTTTGAGGGTGTTTTTCTGCTAAGGGGACAGGACAACTTCACCGCATCAAAGGGACGATGGACGGGGCCATGTACCGTCAAATCTTGGGTGAGAACCTCCTTCCCTCAGCCAGGGCATTGAAAATGGGTCGTGGATGGGCATTCCAGCATGACAATGACCCAAAACACACGGCCAAGGCAACAATGGAGTGGCTCAAGAAGAAGCACATTAAGGTCCTGGAGTGGCCTAGCCAGTCTCCATACCTTAATCCCATAGATCTTCTGTGGAGGGAGCTGAAGGTTCGTGTTGCCGAATGTCAGCCTCAAAACCTTAATGACTTGGAGAAGATCTGCAAAGAGGAGTGGGACAAAATCCCTCCTGAGATGTGTACAAACCTGGTGGCCAACTACAAGAAATGTTGGACCTCTGATTGCCAACAAGGGTTTTGCCACCAAGTACTAAGTCATGTTTAGCAGAGGGGTCAAATACTTATTTCCCTCATTAAAATGCAAATCAATGTATAACATTTTTGACATGCGTTTTTCTGGATATTTTTGTTGTTAATTATTCTGTCTCTCACTGTTCAAATAAACCTACCATTAAAATTATAGACTGATTATTTCTTTGTCAGTGGGCAAACATACAAAATCAGCAGGGGATCAAATACTTTTTTCCCTCACTGTATAAGTCTGTCTGTGCGTTACTGTACCTTGTCATGGAAGCGGACACATTTAATGTTGTCAAAGACGTTGAGCAGGTGGGCCTGGATGGTGTGGGAGTCCGAGGCTTGGCCCAGTATCTCCAGCAGGGCCGGGTCAGACACAAAGAAGAACCGAGGGAACAGCAGACGCTTCTTCTCCAAGTACCTGTCAGTCACACAATCACACACAACCAAGGGTTGAAAACTGGATAGCCAGAAGCTACAATCTATCTGCAAGATTAAAGCTACCTCAAAACAAAAGGTTTGAAAATATTACTAGTTTAGTACACATCATCAAGTTACCAATGTACAACGTAGGCAAACTTGGAAGGTGTCATACTGATACATGAATACTTTCAATTCAACTATTTAAAACAAATTCAAAGTATAAGTATAGGCCTACCCAGTGAGAGACTTCTGACAGACCTCCAGAAAGACTTATCCAGAGACTTCTGACAGACCTCCAGACAGACTTACCCAGAGACTTCTGACAGACCTCCAGACTTAGACTTGGCAGACCTCCAGACAGACTTACCCAGAGACTTCTGACAGACCTCCAGAGAGACTTCTGACAGACCTCCAGACAGAAACTTAGACCTCCAGACAGACTTCTGACAGACCTCCAGACAGACTTATCCAGAGACTTCTGACAGACCTCCAGACAGACTTATCCAGAGACTTCTGACAGACCTCCAGACAGACTTACCCAGAGACTTCTGACAGACCTCCAGACAGACTTACCCAGAGACTTCTGACAGACCTCCAGACAGACTTACCCATAGACTTCTGACAGACCTCCAAACAGACTTACCCATACACTTCTGACAGACCTCCAAACAGACTTACCCATACACTTCTGACAGACCTCCAGATAGACTTACCCAGAGACTTCTGACAGATCTCCAGACAGACTTACCCAAAGACCTCTGGCAGACCTCCAGACAGACTTACCCATAGACTTCTGACAGACCTCCAGACAGACTTACCCAGAGACTTCTGACAGACCTCCAGGCAGACATACCCAGTGAGAGACTTCTGGCAGACCTCCAGACAGACTTACCCAGAGACTTCTGACAGACCTCCAGACAGACTTATCCAGAGACTTCTGACAGACCTCCAGACAGACTTATCCAGAGACTTCTGACAGACCTCCAGACAGACTTATCTAGTGAGAAACATTCAGATAGACTTACCCAGTGAGAGACTTCTGACAGATCTCCAGTTGTTCCAGCAGGTGAGGCAACAGCTGTCCCATGGTCTCATCCCCCACACATGACTGCACCACGTTGGGCATCTCATGGACCCGCGTCATGATCTTCACCCAGGACTTGTCGATGTTGGAGAAACGTTTCGCCTCCTGTCATTCAGATGATTCAGACTAGATTGTCATTACTAAGTTTGCAAAAAGTTCCTGGGTTTTCCCCCAAAATAAGTGATTTCTGAAAAACCAGGACACTGTAAAAGTTCAAGAAATTGTGGAACCACATCGCTAATAGCATAAGGTTAAAGACGTGTTTTCAGATGAAATGTCAATGTATTGGTTCTTACCTTGGGTAGCTGTTTGGCTATGTCCCCTCCCACGAACACAGCCTCGAGGTAGATCCACATGTTCTGGACAGTCATCCAGTTCTCTATGATGTCAGTGGTATTGGAAAGGTTCTGAACCCATTTCTGGATCTGGGGCTTGAATGGCGTGTTGTACCTGTGGAACACCAAGTCATCATCTAAGTCAAGCATTGACTACTACAGTACACAAACAACACTAAAAGTCTGTACAATGCAGCTGAAACCTTACAGGGATTTATACAAAGCACCCCAGTCTAAACACAACTGTTTAAACACAAACACCACAACTGCTGAACTCTAGATGACAAGTCAACTGGATGCTGAAATACAGTGAAGGCTGCTGAGGGGGCTCATAATAATGGCTGGAACGGAGCAAATGGAATGGCATCAGACACCTGTGAACCATGTGTTTGATACTATTCCACAGATTCCGCTCCAGTCATTACCATGAGCCCGTTCTCCCCAATTAAGGTCCCACCAACCTCCTGTACTGAAATATGATAAAAAATAGAGAAGAAATCATATATCACTCTGAACCCCCAGGTCATTTGTTGCCTCAAAATCAAGACTGAATTAATCTAAATTTCACTATTGTTAACAAGCATGAAGCAGAAATTAGTCTAGATTTCCAGGCTAAATAATTTGTGCCTCCAGTAGGTCTCTAGTCTAACCTGTTGCTCATGAGTGATCCCAGCACCATGAGGCTGTCCTCCATGTTAGTAATGATCTCAGCGGTGCTGTCGCCCCTCAGCAGCAGCTCCCCTCGCGTCTTGAAGTTGGCAAAGGTGAACGTCTTGTTGTCCCACTCAGCAATCACCTGCTTCAGCTTCTGCTCAATGTTCCTCTCCTTCACCGCACTGATGCAAATATCCTGCCCAGCGGGAGTTCAAACAACATTCATCTTTATTTGACCTTTGTTTAATTAATCAACTTGTCCCATTGGGGTCAAACAACCTTTTTTTCTGGCCTCAATTTACAGTACAGAATAGTTATGGTGAGTGGAGTACCGGTAGTTGTACGGCTATAGAGAATCAATTACCTGGTTCCTTCCCGGGTTTCAGCACCAACAACAGCAACAACAAAAATCCATAATCACCTCAATTTCCTCTTTGCATTTGAGGAGCGGAGTTTCCATGATGTTGCGCAGCTTGAAAGTGTCCGTCTCCACCTCGAAGCTGTGTCCTGTCACCTCGGCGATTCTCTTCCAGTGACGCGTCATCATGGCCTTGTTGGTCATCAGTTCCAGTAGGGGGCAACACTCGTTGAAATCATCTATACTTTTCTTCAGGTCAAGGAATGCCTTCCACTCTTTGAGGGCACGGGGCAGCTTGCGACAACTGGAAATGGGAGGGTGAAAAAACACGAACATCTAACTTCCTTTTGGAAATGTAAATCCTCAATGAGATTATTCATCAGTGAGTTCTGTGTAAATGTCTCTCATGGTCTGGGTTGTAGTTTGGTTTCCTTACCGCGTCTGGAAGTCAAGAAGTTCGTCATTGATCCTGTCTATGTGGATGTCGGCCCAGAGGATGTCATAGTAGCCGTTGACGGTGTCGATGACACTGTTGTAGAGTCCATAGAGCTTCTGGAGGAGGGTGAGCTGTCTCCTGATCTCCAGCAGCTGAGGGTGTTGGGTCACAGGCAGGCCAAACAGCTCCTCTCCACCAGTGTAGGTGATGTACTTACGGAACAGGTTGTCAAAGCGATTCTGACCGAACAAAATGAAAAGTACAGTAAAGTGCATGAATGGTCACATATATCATTTCCAAAACCATACAACACACAATAATACAATCATGCATGTTGTTGACTATGTTCGATATGGTAGAAATTAGTAATACATAAAATAAATAAGACATAGAACATGTGAATGAAAACCTCTGTGAATGTATCAACTTAATGAAGTGCTGCAGATAGGTATATACTGTAGATTCCTCTCTTGAAGATACACACTGCACTCACCTGAAACATGATGAGACTGTCACTAGCGTCTTGGGGAGCCAGTCCGACAACCATGGGACCGTCCTGGGAATGAAACACAGCCTGCGTCAGCAATTAGCTATCAGTCTTAATTAGAGCGTGCCAAGTTAACTGTAATAGAAATAGAAATGTCTAAGACCTAGACAGCCTAGGTGTTAGGTGTAGCTGTGAGTAAGACCTAAACAGCCTTGGTGTTAGGTGTAGCTGTGAGTAAGACCTAGACAGCCTTGGTGTTAGGTGTAGCTGTGAGTAAGACCTAGACAGCCTAGGTGTTAGGTGTAGCTGTGAGTAAGACCTAGACAGCCTTGGTGTTAGGTGTAGCTGTGAGTAAGACCTAGACAGCCTTGGTGTTAGGTGTAGCTGTGAGTAAGACCTAGACAGCCTAGGTGTTACGTGTAGCTGTGAGTAAGACCTAGACAGCCTTGGTGTTAGGTGTACCTGTGAGTAAGACCTAGACAGCCTAGGTGTTAGGTGTAGCTGTGAGTAAGACCTAGACAGCCTTGGTGTTAGGTGTAGCTGTGAGTAAGACCTAGACAGCCTAGGTGTTACGTGTAGCTGTGAGTAAGACCTAGACAGTCTTGGTGTTAGGTGTAGCTGTGAGTAGGACCTAGACAGCCTTGGTGTTAGGTGTAGCTGTGAGTAAGACCTAGACTCTTAGTGTTAGGTGTAGCTGTGAGTAGGACCTAGACAGTCTTGGTGTTAGGTGTAGCTGTGAGTAAGACATAGACAGTCTTGGTGTTAGGTGTAGCTGTGAGTAATACCTAGACAGCATTGGTGTTAGGTGTAGCTGTGAGTAAGACCTAGACAGCCTTGGTGTTAGGTGTAGCTGTGAGTAAGACCTAGACAGCCTTGATGTTAGGTGTAGCTGTGAGTAAGACCTGGACAGCCTTGATGTTAGGTGTAGCTGTGAGTAAGACCTAGACAGCCTTGGTGTTAGGTGTAGCTGTGAGTAGGACCTAGACAGCCTTGGTGTTAGGTGTAGCTGTGAGTTAAACCTAGACAGTCTTGGTGTTAGGTGTAGCTGTGAGTAAGACCTAGACAGCCTTGGTGTTAGGTGTAGCTGTGAGTTAAACCTAGACAGTCTTGGTGTTAGGTGTAGCTGTGAGTAAGACCTGGACAGTCTTGGTGTTAGGTGTAGCTGTGAGTAAGACCTAGACAGTCTTGGTGTTAGGTGTAGCTGTGAGTAAGACCTAGACAGTATTGGTGTTAGGTGTAGCTGTGAGTAAGACCTAGACAGCCTTGGTGTTAGGTGTAGCTGTGAGTAGGACCTAGACAGCCTTGGTGTTAGGTATAGCTGTGAGTAGGACCTAGACAGCCTTGGTGTTAGGTGTAGCTGTGAGACATGTCTGAACCTTGTCATAGTCCTGATAGAAGTGTCCACAGTCCTCCACAAACGTCTGCACGTTGTCTATGAGCTCTCCTCTGAAGTTGGGCTGCAGGGACACCAGCTCATTCTGGACCTCTATGCTACGGGCTAGCAGCTTCTCCCAGGTGTAGCGCAGCGTGTCCACCTTCTCTGCCTCCTCCTTCGCCACTACCAGGCCGTACTTATGGAGCATGGCATAGGACTCCTAGAAAAGGGAAAGGAGAAGGCACAGCACTGAACAGTCACATGGTACAACACAGATCTCCAGTGTCTTCTCACAACCAAATACAGACTTCAAGGACTTAATCAAACTATGGGCAAATCCTAACTTCCACCTAAGTTGAATTATCACCCATTGATACCAATGCCCATAGACTAAGTAGAAATTTGACTTAGGTGGGAATTAAGATTTGCCTCCTACTGAATGAAAGTGGACAATTCATACAGTATCTCTCTGCAGTGGTGTAAAGTACTTAAGTAACATACTTTAAAGTACTACTTAAGTAGTTTTTCTGGATATCTGTACTTTACTATTCATATTTTTGACTACTTTTACTTTTGCTTCACTACATTCCTAAAGAAAATATAGTACTTTTTACTCCATACATTTTCCCTGACAACCAAAAGTACTCAATACATTTTGAATGCTTAGCAGGACAGGAAAATTGTGAAATTCAAGCATTTCTCATGAAAACACATGGTCATCCCTACTCCCTCTGGCTTGGCAGACTCACTAGACACAAAAGCACATTTTGTAAATAATGTCTGAATGTTGGAGTGTGCCCCTGGCTATCCATACATTTTAAGTACAAGAAAATGGTGCTGTCTGCTTTGTTTAATATAAGGAATGTTTATTATTTATACATTTACTTTTGATACTTAAGTATATTTAAAACCAAATACTTTTAGACTTTTACCCAGGTACTATTTTACTGGCTCACATTCAATTTTACTTGAGTTACTTTCTATTAAGGTAGCTATACTTTTACTCAAATATGACAATTTGGTACTCTTTCCACCACTGTCTCTCTGAAAGAAGTGTGCATTTGTGTTCCCTACCTCTATGGGTCCCACATGGAAGTCAATGGAGATCTGCTGCTCTCTGATCTCCTTCAGCGATGCCATGGCGATGCGGATGTCATCCAAGTCTTTGATTGGTCGGTTCAGTTTCTTTGCCGCCTCATCCACTAACGTGAAGATGTTCTCCATATCTGTCCGGTACTTCCTGTTACAGTGCAGGCCATAGTCCACCATCCAGCTCTTAGTCTCCGCAGTCAGGGCCATCTTCAGGTCAGCTGTTCAACAACAAATCAGATATTAGTCTGATAATAGTCAGATATTCATGCAGTGTTGAAAAAATGAAACAACAGTATTGCGAAATTCTACTTAGAACATGTGCAGTTATATTTGGCAGACTTGTCTTGTGAGGTTAATGCAGGGGATTAGCAGTCAATTGCTTTGAAATAGCCCAAAATGTCACATAACGGGGAGAAAATTGTAGAGAGATACAGGTCAGTCTACAGTTACCTGTATTTTTATTTTTTATTCAGTCCTCTACGTCCCACGGCTATGTACCTGTATAGAGGGCCAGAGCTCCCACAGTGATGTACTCTAACTGTATACAGGGCCAGAGCTCCCACAGTAATGTACTCTATGTATAGAGGGCCATAGCTCCTACTCTACTGTATAGAGGGCCATAGCTCCTACAGTGATGTACTCTACCTGTATAGAGGGCCAGAGCTCCCACAGTGATCTACCTGTATAGAGGGCCACTCTACCTGTATAGAGGGCCAGAGCTCCCACAGTGATGTACTCTACCTGTATAGAGGGCCAGAGCTCCTACAGGGATGTACTCTACCTGTATAGAGGGCCAGAGCTCCCACAGTGATGTACTCTAGCTGTATAGAGGGCCAGAGCTCCCACAGTGATGTACTCTACCTGTATAGAGGGCCAGAGCTCCTACAGGGATGTACTCTACCTGTATAGAGGGCCAGAGCTCCCACAGTGATGTACTCTACCTGTATAGAGGGCCAGAGCTCCCACAGTGATGTACTCTACCTGTATAGAGGCCAGAGCTCCCACAGGATGTACTCTACCTGGATAGAGGGCCATAGCTCCTACAGTGATGTACTCTACCTGTATAGAGGGCCAGAGCTCCCACAGTGATGTACTCTACCTGTATAGAGGGCCAGAGCTCCCACAGTGATGTACTCTACCTGTATAGAGGGCCAGAGCTCCTACAGTGATGTACTCTACCTGGATAGGGGCCAGAGCTCCTACAGTGATGTACTCTACCTGTAGAGGGCCAGAGCTCCTACAGTGATGTACTCTACCTGTATAGAGGGCCAGAGCTCCCACAGTGATGTACTCTACCTGTCTAGAGGGCCAGAGCTCCCACAGTGATGTACTCTACCTGTATAGAGGGCCAGAGCTCCCACCTGTAGTGATGTACTGTACTCTACCTGTATAGAGGGCCAGAGCTCCCACAGTGATGTACTCTACCTGTATAGAGGGCCAGAGCTCCTCTCTACCTGTATAGAGGGCCAGAGCTCCCACAGTGATGTACTCTACCTGTATAGAGGGCCAGAGCTCCCACAGTGATGTACTCTACCTGTATAGAGCCAGAGCTCCCAGATGCTCCTACAGTGATGTACTCTACCTGTATAGAGGGCCAGAGCTCCCACAGTGATGTACTCTACCAGAGGGCCAGACTCCCCAGTGATGTACTCTGGCTGTATAGAGGGCCAGAGCTCCCACAGTGATGTACTCTACCTGTATAGAGGGCCAGAGCTCCCACAGTGATGTACTCTACCTGTATAGAGGGCCAGAGCTCCCACAGTGATGTACTCTACCTGTATAGAGGGCCAGAGCTCCTACAGTGATGAACTCTACCTGATAGGGCCAGAGCTCCCACAGTGATGTACTCTCAGATCTCCATAGCTCCTACAGTGATGTACTCACCTGTATAATAGCCAGACTGGCCAACTCACACCAGCTTGATGTATCTACCTGTATTACAGTGATTTGGCTCTCCTGTATAGACTTATCCAGAGCTCCACAGTGATGTACTCTACCTGTAACCAGAGCTCCCACAGTGATGCTCTACCTGTATAGAGGCCAGATCTGACTCTCTACCTGTATAGAGGGCCTCAGAGCTCCTGCAGATGTACTCTAAAGTCATGTATTGGGGCACTTTTAAGTACTCTACCTGTATCCCACAGTGATTTGACTCTACCTGTATAGACCAGAGCTATGATGTCAGTAAGAGGGCCAAGTTCCTGATTACTCCAGTATTTCTGAGGGCCAGAGCTCCCACAGGGATGTACTCTACCTGTAACAGATCCCAAGTTGTACTCTACCTGATTCACAGACCTCAGACACAGTGATTACTTACCTGAGAGTACTCTTTATACAATGCTCCTACAGTGAACTCACATTCCCACAGTGATGATGAAATGTGTAAAGCTCCACAGTGAACTCATACCTGGATCCTCTGGCTTGAACAGTGATGTACTCTACCTGGAACACTGGCCATAGCTCCTACAGTGAACCACTCTATGTATGAGGGCCATATCCTACAGTGATGTACTGTGTATGACTAGCCCCAGTGATGTACTCTAATATAAGGAATGTATGCTTAGCCGATATTGAGTACTGAGACTCCCAATTGACCTGTTGGATATTGAGCTTCAAAGTGATGAACTCTATGTCAGATTTCAAAGTTTATCTACCAGGATTAGGGAACATACTCCTACTCTCCTACCTGTATAGAGGGCCAGAGCTCCTGTTAGTGATTTTCATAGAAGAGCTCCCACAGTTGTTTGTAAGTTAATGATCTCTAATGCAATCTTTTTCAGCTATTACTTTTAAATTGTGAAATATCCTGTATAAGCCCAGAGGAGTGCATACAGTTGTACTCTACCTGTACAAAACCACATGTACTCTACCTGTATCTGCTCCTGTGATGTACTCTTGTATTCCCTTCCGTACTCTACCTGTATCAGCTTCAACAAAATCCATAATCACAGTGATGTAAAACCTGTAGAGGGCCAGAGCTCCTTCAGTGATGTACTCTACCTGTTAGAGTCCACCTACAGGATGTCACTCCCTGTTTCTGGGCCAGATCTCCACAGTGGCCATGTACTCTACCTGTATAGAGGGGAGCTCCACAGTGAACTCTACCTGTATAGAGCTCAGGTTCCACAGTTTCTACCAGTATAACAGGGCCAAAGGGCTGGTACTTACCTGATATTCTGTGTCTCTTCCTCGGGGATGTCTCTACCTGTTTACTCTACCTGTATAGAGGAAGGGCTCCCACAGTGATGTACTTTATAGTATTTAGATATGTACTGCTACTGAACTGTAAATGGTGTCCTTCCAGTGATGTACTCTACCTGGATACAGGGCCAGAGCTCCTCACAGTGATGTATCTACCTTATGGGGTCAAGCTCCTACAGTGGTACTCTACCTGAGTTTACCACAGTGATCTCTACTGGAAACAGAGCTCCTACAGTGATGTTCTATTTCCCACAGTGATGTACTCTACTGTATAGAGGGCCATAGAACTCCATGTGATGTTCTGTGAATCCAGTATCAACAGGTGAAGTCACAGATGGAGGTAGAGCGCCAGAGCTCCACAGTTGATGATACTCTACTGTACTCCCTGAAACATGATGTACTCTAATCAGCTGTATGAGGGACATCCGACATACCTATGGGATATTTGTCCAGGGATGTACAGCCAAGCTCCCACAGTGATGTACTGTACAGGGCTACCTGTAGAGGGAAGAGCTCCTAACTGTGATGTACTCTACCTGTCAAAGGGCAGAGCTCCTAGTGATGTACTCTAGGTTCAAGACTCCAAAAGGTACTCCCAGAGCTGCTCTACCTGTTAAGGGAGAGTCCTAAGTTGATGTGCCAGGTCTACCTGTAATAGTCAGATAGATTCATGGATAAGACCCATTGGATGTTACTCTAGTACTTTACAGTGATGTGCTCTACCTGTATAAGGGCTAGACAGCCACAGTACTTACCTGTATAAGACCAGACTCCTTGGTGTTAGGTCTAGCTGAGTAAGACCAGACAGCCTTGGTGTTCTACTGGAGGGGAAGACCTCCCCACAGTGGTGTTCTAGCTGTGAGTCTAGAGACCAGACAGCAGTGATGTACTGGATACCTGTTACAGTACCATGCTCCTAGGTGATGTAGCTCTACCTGTTGTCCTAGGTCTCTAGTATAGACAGCCTTGGGTTAGTTCTACCTGTGAGTAAGAGAAAGTGATGTTACTCTACCTGTAAGACCAGAGCTCCCAGTGGTGTCTGTAGCTGTAGTAAGACCTAGACTCTGACTCTAGTGAACCTGGACAGTCTCCCACAGTGATGTTAGGTGTAGTATATCCCATCTGTACTCTAGCTGTATAGGACCAGACAGCTCCTGTGATGTACTCTAGCTGTGATAAAGGGACAGCTCCAGTGTACTCTGAGTATTCAGAGCCCACAGTGATGTTACTCTACCTGTGAGGGCCAGACCTGGACAGTGATGTATCTAAAAGACCAGAGCAGTCTTGTGATGTACTCTACCTGTATAAGGGCCAGACTCCCACAATTACTCTACCTGTGAGAATACAGTGGTGTACTCTACCTGTAGTAAGACCTAGCAGCCTTGTGATACTGTATTAGCTCCTTGATGTTTGTGAGTAGAGGGACAGTCCTGGTGTTAGGTACCTGTATAGAGACCAGACTCCCACAGTGATGTACTCTAGTGTATAGAGGACCAGATCTCCCACAGTGATGTACTCTACCTGGATAGGGGCCAGAGCTCCCACAGTGATGTACTCTACCTGTATACAGTGATGTACTCTACCTGGGAAATAGAGCTCCCAAGATGTGTCTACCTGGATGAGTGACCAGAGAGTGAGAGATACAGAGGGCCAGCTCCTACAGTGATGTCATACTCTGGATAAGAGCCTGTATGACTTAAATGTACTGGTAATGCTCTACCTGTATAGAGGGCAGAGCTCCCACAGTGATGTACTCTACCTGTTACAGGACTTCAAGACTTAATGATGGGCAGGATCCAGAGCTCCTACAGTGATGTATCTGCCTGTATACAGGGCCAGAGCTATGATACTCTACCTGTATAGAGTCAAGGCCAGAGCTCCACAGTGATGTACTCTAAGTGATGTACTGTATACAGGGCCAGAGCTCCCACAGTGATGTACTCTACCTGTATAGAGTACTTACCTGGCCAGAGCTCCTGTATGAGCAGAGCTTCCTACAGTGATGTACTCTACCTGTATACAGGGCCAGAGCTCCCACAGTGACTACTCTACCTGTATACAGGGCCAGAGCTCCCACAGTGATGTACTCTACCTGTATAGAGGGCCAGAGCTCCCACAGTGATGTAGTATAGAGGGCCAGAGCTCCACAGTGATGTACTCTACCTGTATAGAGGGGGCCAGAGCTCCCACAGTGATGTACTCTACCTGTATAGAGGGCAGAGCTCCTACAGGATGTACTCTACCTGTATAATGGCTGAGATCCTGGGATGTACCCCTGTATAGAGGGCCATACCTGAAAATGTGCTGTAGAGGGCCAGAGCTCCCACAGTGATGTACTCTACCTGTATTTAAAGGGCCAGAGCTCCCACAGTGATGTACTTTACCTGGATGTATAGCTCCTACAGTGATTTTACTCTTACCTGTATAGAGGGCCAGAGCTCCCACAGTGATGTACTCTACCTGTATAAGGGCCAGAGCTCCCACAGTGATGTTCTCTACCTGTATAGAGGGCCAGAGCTCCTACAGTGATGTACTCTACCTGTATAGATGCTCCTACAGTGATGTACTCTACCTGTATAGAGGGCCATAGAGCTCTACCTCATCCATAGGGATCCCATAGTGATGTACTCTACCTGTATAGAGGGCCAGAGCTCCCCATATGTACTCTTGTATAGAGCCAGATCTCCCACAGTGATGTTCTCTACCTGGATAGAGGGCCAGAGCTGATGTACTCTACCTGTATTTGAAAAATGGCCATAGCTCCTATGTAAATTTGTATAGAGGGCCAGAGCTCCCACAGTGATGTACTCTACCTGGATAATGAGGGCCAGAGCTCCACAGTGATGTACTCTACCTGTAATAGAGGCCAGCTCACATACAGCTCTACCTGTATACAGGGCAGAGCTCCCACAGTGATGTACTCTACCTGTATAGAGGGCCAGAGCTCCCACAGTGATGTATCTACCTGTATAGAGGACAGTCCCACAGTGATGTACTCTACCTGGATAGAGGGCCAGAGCTCCTACAGTGATGTACTCTACCTGTATACAGGGCCAGAGCTCCTACAGTGATGTACTCTACCTGTACCTCCCACAGTGATGTATCTACCTGTATAGGGGCCAGAGCTCCCACAGTGATGTGCTCTACCTGTATAGAGGGCCAGAGCTCCTACAGTGATGTACTCTACCTGTATAGAGGGCCAGAGCTCCCACAGTGATGTACTCTACCTGGATAGAGGGCCAGAGCTCCCACAGTGATGTACTCTACCTGTATAGGGCCAGAGCTCCCACAGTGATGTGCTCTACCTGTATACAGGGCCAGAGCTCCCACAGTGATGTACTCTACCTGTATACAGGGCCAGAGCTCCCACAGTGATGTACTCTACCTGATAGAGGGCCAGAGCTCCTACAGTGATGTACTCTACCTGTATACAGGGCCAGAGCTCCCACAGTGATGTACTCTACCTGGATAGAGGGCCAGAGCTCCCACAGTGATGTACTCTACCTGTATACAGGGCCAGAGCTCCTACAGTGATGTACTCTACCTGTATACAGGGCCAGAGCTCCTACAGTGATGTACTCTACCTGGATAGAGGGCCAGAGCTCCTACAGTGATGTACTCTAGTGTATACAGGGCCAGAGCTCCCACAGTGATGTACTCTACCTGTATAGGGGCCAGAGCTCCCACAGTGATGTACTCTACCTGGATAGAGGGCCAGAGCTCCCACAGTGATGTACTCCCTGTAGGGCCAGAGCTCCCACAGTGATGTGCTCTACCTGTAGACAGGGCCAGAGCTCCCACAGTGATGTACTCTACCTGTATAGAGGGCCAGAGCTCCCACAGTGATGTACTCTACCTGTATAGAGGACCAGAGCTCCTACAGTGATGTACTCTACCTGTATAGAGGGCCAGAGCTCCCACAGTGATGTACTCTACCTGGATAGAGGGCCAGAGCTCCTACAGTGATGTACTCTACCTGTATACAGGGCCAGATCTCCTACAGTGATGTACTCTACCTGTATAGAGGGCCAGAGCTCCCACAGTGATGTACTCTACCTGGATAGAGGGCCAGAGCTCCTACAAGGATGTACTCTACCTGTATACAGGGCCAGAGCTCCCACAGTGATGTACTCAGGCTCAGCGTTGATCTCCAGCTCCAGGTCTTTGTAGTAGAGGATCTGAGACTCAAACTCAGACAGCAGAGGGCTGCCCTGGCTGAACTTCTGGATGGTGTCCTCTCGCTCCTTCCTCCAGATGTGGTGGTAACGACTGAAGCGGTCCAGAGCATTCACCACATCCTTGTTAACAACACAACAGCCAGCTCTTAAATGCACTTTCAATAAAGTTTGAATTGAACTGATTTGATTTATGTCTCCTTTTCACATCAACATCTTAGGGGATAGGTGTCCGTATCAAACACAAAATAGTTAGAATTTGACACACTAAGGTCAGAACGTTAGGAACACAGGAGAAACAGACGTTTAATTTTTATTTTGTGTGTACACCTGTATGTACCTTCTTGGTAGAGTTGATGGAGGTGCTGAGCACAGACACCAGCTTGATGATCTCCTTGTTCTCAGACACACTCTTGTAGTAGTTCCTGGCCTGGAAAGGTATAGCCTGGATCACAGAGGCGGAGATGTCTGAAGTACTGCCATTAGGCAGGCTCCTGTAGGTGGTCTCTCCGTCCTCTGACTCACTGTCACTCTTGTCCTGTCTCAGAGCAGCCATGCCTCTCTCACTCATCTTCCTCTGTGTTGGCATGAACATAATAATTCATGTTTGGTCTTTGTTTTAAGAAAAACTAAAACCTTAATCTCATGATTTGATTTGAAAGTGTTTTATATATAATTCCACACTATGATGTTGGAGTAATATGAAAGTGATAATTGTACGAGCTGTTTGGAAAGACTGCCTGACATTTCAGCCTGTTTTGGTGGGATGGAGTTTTGTCCTGACGATAACAGCTAGTTTCAGTTTTCCCCTCCCCACACAGACCACACTCAGACAACAAATTATTGCTTGAGAAATAGCTCTTTGCTATGAAGCAATTTTTTCCCTTCTATTTGAAAACAATCACAGTAAGGTACTTAATTGTTACCCAGAAATGATTTGATATTGAAGCTTTAAGCCACAACAAGCCCACCTTGGAGATCCTCTGCTTGCTCCACTGGCCGACTCCTTTGCTAACACTGACCACACTCTCCACAGCCCGGTTCAGAGCCTGCTGGACCTCTTCCAGGGCTGGGACCATGGCGATGTTGGGGATGGACAGGGTCACACTGGTCCTGAAGATAGGCTGCTGACCACTGCCCTTCAGACGGCTGGGGGAATCACTCTCTGCTGTGGGTGGTGGGCCGATATTGAAGTAGTGAGAAATGGAATGGGAAACCCTCATGACGGCCCCACCTTACTCCAACATGGATAGGGTTGAGCTCAAAGGGTGGCACTTGGTGACAACTGCTAATGTAAAAGGGGCTTTATAAATACATTAGATTGATGGAACTTACTCAGGAAGTGCAGTAGTGAGGAGGCGTGGAGGCGTTTGCGGAGGGTCTCCAGGGTGTTGCGTGTGAGCCTCAGCAGGGCGTCCACGTTACGTTGGTTGAAGTGGGACAGAAGCTCTTCAGCCTCCTCCTCCATCACCTCCAGCAGGTCTTTCTTCTTCTTCCTCTTCACCAGGGGAGACGGGGGGCCTGTGATGCTCGCTGCCGTGGTGTTACGAGACAGCAGGTTGATGCGACCCTCTGACTTACCCTCCTCCCCTGGGAAGAGGCATGAACAGACGTGAATACACCTGCATGTACACAGGCACGCACACGTTCTCATTTTCAGTCTGTAACAGTCAGTCTTTGTGCACCTGAACAATCGTTTTGCTATTGTACCCTTTCCCTTGTATTCTGCTGACCCTGTTATCACTCTCCGTTTGCATTTTGCGGCATCATGATTATCACAGTTAAAACTGTAGGTTACAGTACCTTCACTCTCCACTAGGTCCATATTAGTCCTGCTCTCCTCTAGCAGTTCCTCCCCCTCCTTGTTCAGCTCAAACTCCAGCAGCATGTTGATGAGCTCGTTGGTTGCCTCCTCCACCAGAGAACTCTTGGCATGGAGACTCTGAGCTCCCTTTATACACAGCTCCTACCATGATATAACAGAATAAAGTACATTAGCCTATATCAGGGGTAGGCAACCCTGTTCCTGGAGTGCTGCAGGTACTGCAGGATTTTGTTCCAACTAGGCACCCCAACCAGGTCAGTTAAATCAAATACCTGTACCTGCAACACTCCAGGACCAGGGTTGCTTACCCCTGGTCCTATATGCATAAAGATTGTGTTTATACTGAACTAGTACTGAACTAAATATACTGTTTTGTCTGGACAATGTTGTTATCACTGACGATGGGTTACCATTACAGGCTGTTGATGATGCAATTATTATGCCTAACAAGCATGTATGTGTATAACACATGAGTAATGCAGAGGGAATCTTTGTTTACCCTGGTGGTCTGAAAGAACTCTTCACAGCTGAAAGGTTCCTCCAGGGGCAGAACCCACAGTGTGGCTCCACTCATCTCCTGCAGCACAGCGTCTATCCTGAACTCCACCAGGTCATTCACTCTGTCCATCAGCAGCTCCAGGTCCGCTGGACACACAGGTTACAGGTCAGAGGTCATGCACAGCACCACGGTGTCACCGGGGGTCACAAGGAAACAGCAGTTACAATCAGCTTTGCTCACTGGGACAGCAGATATAACTTTTTCCAATGGGATATTTGACATGAGTTGATCAGGCACAATTAGCTGCGATCAAAGTTTCGGTGTACTTACGGTTCTGGTTATTGTGGTGAGATTGTTCTCCTGTTTTATAGTATGGTGCTATGACCGAGCACAGTACAGTGCTGACAAGGTTAGATTGGACATGGTTACATACTGAGAGCACTGTTGATGCGGCTGAGGTATTTCTCGATGTTCAGTGAGGTCCAGTTGAGGGAGGTTAGGCCTGGCAGAATAGCTTCGTCTACCTTAGCAACATGAGGTATCACCAGTTGCCCAAAGGCACTCTGGATCTTAGCCCGGACCCTGGCGTTCTCCGTCAGAACCAGCTGTGGATGGGCGTCAGAAATAGAGAAATTTTACTTAATACACTTTACTTAATACCTGCCGTTATAATGTCTTCACCCTTATAATGTCTTCTGATCATCGCATTAAGATTCTCCTGACTAAATATCAGCCCATAGGACTTCCTACTCAATTCAAAATGAATTGAAATGACAGCCCTTGTATTACTGTCGTTGAGTGTATGTAAAGCTTTTTAAAGATACAGGATACAGTATCATGCTCAATATGCGTCCGTTGATCAAAAGGCATCATGGAAAACAGAGAGTACCTGCAGCTTGTTGTAGTTCTTCTTGAGGGCATCTTGTTTCTGCTGTAAGATGGCTGCGAAGGAGGAATCTCCAGCCTCATCCTGGTCATGCAGTCTGTCTCCTAATCTGAGTCAGGATCTGGGGTCAAAGTTGACAAACAGGTCCCCCGTATCGGGACATTTGACCAGCAAAGAGGCCTGGAGGCCCAGTCTGACCTCCTCGATCTGGGGAGTGGGAAAGAGTGAGATTGGGAAAGAGTGAGATAGAGAAAGAGAGAGAAAGAGAGAGAGTGTAATGGGTGCGTGTTGGTGGCAGGGAAGTCAGGCGCAGGAGAATCGAACTTGGTATAAACAGAGTTGTTTAATCAGTGCTTCACAAAACTCCAAAACCAAAATGACAAAATAATAAAAAGTGGGTACAAAACCCGTTGCGCACCAACACATAATACACAAACATACAATCAAACAATCTCCGACAAGGACATGAGGGGAAAAAGGGGGTTAGATACACAAAATGTAATTGATGGGATTGGAACCAGGTGTGAAGGAAGACAAGACAAAACCAATGGAAAATGACGTCGACCGCCGAACACCGCCCGAACAAGGAGAGGGACTGACTTCGGCGGAAGTCGTGACAGAGAGAGATGTAGAGGGAAAGAGAGAGAGAAATGGAGAGAGACAGCATGAGTGTGAGAGAGTGAGTGAGAGAGAGTGAGAGAGACCAGAGAGAGGGAGAGAGCAAGCGAGAGAGCGCGAGAGAGAGACGGAGAGAGAGAGCAAGAGAGCGTATGAGTCATATGAGTCATCTACAGTATGTCTGTGGGAAATCAACAAGTCAATCAAAAGTAATATCAGTCTTGCCAACTACGACAGCACAGATCTGGGACCAGGCTACAGATAAGGATACAGATCAACATTAATAACAGTAACAGTTAACGCTGCTATGCTTCTGGAGTATAGGTCCAGCCAGTACACCAGAGACCGTGTCAAGAGTCTCAGAGTATGAATGCTGATTAAGTTTTGCCTTTAAGATCACAATAAATAAGACAACCAGGAGGGGCCCTGCCTCACCTGCTTCATCCATCCACTGTGGTAGAGCATCTCAAACTCCAGCAGCACCCTGGCCACCCTGTTGTAGTTCCTGATGATGCGTTTGGCCTCGGGCGTAGCCAGCACCCCAGGTGATTCCTGAAACAGATCCATGGGTTCCTGGATCCTCCGGTACAGCTGGCGGGCCCACAGGATCTTACCGGCTACCGGGGGCAGGTCCCGTCCAATGGGTGGATCCATCTTCTGCTTGGTGTAGTTACGGGACACCATCTCTATGTCTCTCCCATAGTTCTGAAGGATCTGCTGGTACTTCTCATCGATGCCCAGGTCTGGGATGCCCAGTCTTAGTGATGTAAGGGGAGATTTTGATATCAAATGAAGAATGAATGAAATGGCTGTTAAATGGACTGAAATGAATTGAAGGTTAGTTTGAAATAGAGGTGGATTGAAATAACGGTACCTTTCACATTTCTTCAGTACATTCAAAGCCCTCTCTGTGTTTTGAATGTTATCGAATGTGTTATCCATGAAGGTCTTCAGCTGATTCTGAAAGCAAATGAACACAACAAACAATTGTGCAAGTAAATTATGCGATTATTCAGAAGTGTTTTGTTATGATTTACCGGTAAGTTTGCTATTAAATGTGGACTTACATGCAAGGCAGCGGTATTTTTACAAAACTCATCATAGTCCTGATCAAAGTCTGTTCTTCTCTGATCAAGGAAACTGTATTGCTTTTTCTTTATGCTCAATACAATGCTCTGAAAATAAAAGGCAGACAGGTTATTTTCCATTCTTTCCAAAGCTCTTGAGGCTTTTGATCATTTCTTGTGTCTGTATTCATTCCAACCAAAGCCAAACGACTGTCAACAATGTTTCTGTTGAATGTTGTGAGACTGTTGGGTTTAATTTCATTTTAATCAGAGTAGTAGGCCACATAATATAGAATGTAGAATGACGATGACATGCAGCTTCTGGCTGGACACCATCCCTATTTAAAGATCCTCCATATACAATGGCAGGGATGAAAGGCAGTGTATAAAATAGCAGTCATTTCTCCAATGAGCAGCTTACCATGAAATATGTATATCCTGGCTGCTGTAAACAAACTGTCAATCTTCACAAAAGGCCATCAGGACTAAGTAATGGATCAGCTTCTGCTCATTAAAACTAATGCTGTTCAACGCAATCCAATCAATTGAGGACACGTTTTGTGATGAGTAACAAATATGACTTTTTACTTTGTGAAATGGCTCCTGATCATTACAGTCAGGAGTTTAGTATGGCTATATGCTTGGTAGAGTTGATGATAATGATGATGAGGCATGCACTGACGGACAAAAACAAGGACAAAAAAAAACTATGTGGCAAAAGTTACCTCCCATGTCCCCTGCATTTCTGCAGTCTGTCCAGCGGATGCAATAGAAAGAGCAGAACTAACATTACTACAGTTGCAAGGGAAAACATCTAAAAAGGTAACGTCTAAAAAGGTAGCATGTAAAAAGGTAACGTCTAAAAAGGTAACGTCTAAAAAGGTAACGTCTAAAAAGGTAGCATGTAAAAAGGTAACGTCTAAAAAGGTAAAAAGGTAACGTCTAAAAAGGTAACGTCTAAAAAAAAGGTAACGTCTAAAAAGGTAACGTCTAAAAAGGTAGCATGTAAAAAGGTAACGTCTAAAAAGGTAACGTCTAAAAAGGTAGCATGTAAAAAGGTAACGTCTAAAAAGGTAACGTCTAAAAAGGTAGCATGTAAAAAGGTAACGTCTAAAAAGGTAACGTCTAAAAAGGTAACGTCTAAAAAGGTAACATCTAAAAAGGTAACGTCTAAAAAGGTAGCATGTAAAAAGGTAACGTCTAAAAATGGTAAAAGGTAACGTCTAAAAAGGTAACGTCTAAAAAGGTAACGTCTAAAAAGGTAGAATGTAAAAAGGTAACGTCTAAAAAAGGTAACGTCTAAAAAGGTAGCATGTAAAAAGGTAACGTGTAAAAAGGCAACGTAAAAAAAGGTAACGTCTAAAAGGTAACGTTAAAAAAGGGTAACGTCTAAAAATGTAATTGATTTACATAAATGATTAAAAAAGTTATGCCTAAAAGGGTAACGTCTACAAAGTACTCTAATCTCCAGACTGTGTACCTGAAATGTGGTTGCCATAGTTTCCAGGCCTTCTATCTTGGAGTCCTGTAGGGCTGAGTAGGTAGTGATGGTGCTGAACATGTTGAGGATCTTATAGAGGCGTCGTTGGAACGTCTCAAACTTCCCAAAGATGTACATCTCACTGAAATCAAACTGCCTCTCGGAGGGACTCTGCTCCAGCTTCTCCTTGGTCTTGTGGAAGCACTTCTGGTACTCCTATAATGAGATAGATGGGATCCAGATGAAAAGTCATTGGAGGAGCATGGAAAGGAAGTTATACTGTAAAATAGTTAATTTGTGAGAAGTGTGTAAAGGATGTGACGGTATTACACCAGAGATAATAAATTATTTATAGATTAAAGCTCTTAAGGGCCTGTACTTTCAAAACGGACATTTCTTTGTGCCTTGATTTGGCACAGTATTTGAAATGATCTGGTTAAAGTGTGTTGAACAAGTACTTGGTATATGAAAGCAGTACCTGGTTTAGGTGGATAGCAGCTTTCAGTTTCTCAGCTACAACACCCTGAGGCTGGTCCCATATGGACGCAGACCCGTTGTTGGTGATGTAAGTCTTACATGCTGTAATCATCTGGTTGGTAACCTAAGACATGAATAAAAAGAATAAAAAACGATACATTTTGCGTGCCTCTCTAATAAGCAACCTCGATGGGATGACTGGTTAACAGGCTTGGAAGGAAAGTAGACAGCACTTCAGCTAACATGAGACCAGGTGGTGCGGCCAAATGCACCACGAACATCAAAGAAGAATTGACCATATTCATTTTAATACCCTTCTAATGAGGAAATGTAATACATTTGCCAGCTTCTAGGAGATTTACAGTCACCTAGTCTTCTTGGTGGTTAAATACAGTATCATAGCAATAATGACCTTGACAAACAGGGAGGTGATCTTCTCTGAGGTGTTGTAGTAGCGGGAAATCCTGTGGATCATCCGGATGGCGTTGATCAGGCCTGGAATGGCCTCTACCATCGACACCTGCGTTCATTTAGCACACAATACAATCATACAATGATGAGTTTTCAAATCCATTAAGATCGATATACAGTTGAAGTTGGAAGTTTAAATACACCTTAGCCAAACACATTTAAACTCAGTTTTTCACAATTCCTGGCACTTAATCAGAGTAACAATTCCCTGTCTTAGGTCAGTTAGGATCACCACTTTATTTAAGAATGTGACATGTCAGAATAATAGTAGAGAGAATGATTTATTTCAGATTATATTTATTTCATCACATTCCCAGTGGGTCAGAAGTTTACATGCACTCAATTAGTATTTGGTAGCATTGCCTTTAAATTGTTTAAATTGTGACAAATGTTTCGGGTAGCCTTCCACAAGCTTCCCACAATGAGTTGGGTGAATTTTGGCCCACTCTTCCTGACAGAGCTGGTGTAACTGAGTCAGGTTTGTAGGCCTCCTTGCTCGCACACGCTTTTTCAGTTCTGCTCACACATTTTCTATAGGATTGAGGTCAGGGCTTTGGGATGGCCACATCAATACCTTGACTTTGTTGTCCTTAAGCCATTTTGAGAATGCTTGGGGTCGTTGTCTATTTGTAAGACCCATTTGCGACCAAGCTTTAACTTCCTGATGTTCCTCCCTCATGATGCCATCTATTTTGTGAAGTGCATCAGTCCCTCCTGCAGCAAAGCACCCCCACAACATGATGCTGTCACGCCCGTGCTTCACGGTTGGGATGGTGTTCTTCGGCTCGCAAGCATCACCCTTTTTCCTCCAAACATAACAATGGTCATTATGGCCAAACAGCTCTATTTTTGTTTCATCAGACCAGAGGACATTTCTCCAAAAAGTACAATCTTTGTCCCCATGCACACTTACAAACCGTAGTCTGGATTTTTTATCGTGGTTTTGGAGCAGTGGCTTCTTCCTTGCTGAGCGGCCTTTCAGGTTATGTCGATATAGGACTCGTTTTACTGTGGATATAGATACTTTTGTACCTGTTTCCTCCAGCATCTTCACAAGGTCCTTTGCTGTTGTTCTGGGATTGATTTGCACTTTTCGCACCAAAGTACGTTCATCTCTAGGAGACAGAATGTGTCTCCTTCCTGAGCGGTATGATGGCTGCATGGTCCCATGGTGTTTATACTTGCATACTATTGTTTGTACAGATGAACGTGGTACCTTCAGGCGTTTGGAAATGGCTCCCAAGGATGAATCAGACTTGTGGAGGGCTACAATTATTTTTCTGATGTCTTGGCTGATTTCTTTTGATTGTCCCATGATGTCAAGCAAAGAGACACTGAGTTTGAAGGTAGGCATTGAAATACATCCACAGGTACACCTCCGATTGACTCAAATGATGTGAATTAGCCAATCAGAAGCTTCTAAAGCCATGACATCATTTTATGGAATTTTCCAAGCTGTTTAAAGGCACAGTCAACTTAGTGTATGTAAACTTCTGACCCACTGGAATTGTGATTCAGTAAATTATAAGTGAAATAATCTGTCTGTAAACAATTGTTGGAAAAATTACTTGTTTCATGCACAAAGTAGATGTCCTAACCCTCTTGCCAAAAGTATAGTTTGTTAACAAGAAATTTGTGGAGTGGTTGAAAACGAGTTTTAATAACTCTAACCTAAGTGAAAGTTAACTTCCGACTTGCAACTGTACATAGTAGACCGGTTTCGCAGATTAAACCTAGTCCTGGACTACAGGGTTTTTAATTGAGAGTGCTTCTTAGTCCAGGATTAGGCATTATCTGTGTCCGGGAAACTGGAAAACTATGTAAATCTGTTGTTAGTAAATCTTAGAGGAAGATATTGAAAACTGTATACAATATTAGTCTCTCACAGGGTCACTGTTGTAGAGCGGGTCACAGAACTTCTCCAGAGTGTAGAGGTACTTCACATTGTCCTTGGCCTCGTTGGCTGAGTCAGTGATCCTGGTGTCCAGCTCTTGCCAGGACTGGTGGGACAGATACAGTCATCAAACATACACTGTGCCTATTCTGCTACAGTAATACAGGAAACACCAACTGAATTCAGATATGAGAGCCATGTACACTAAGCATAGAGGAGTGCTTTATTTTAATGTTTTAATGTGACCAACTCCCACGAACGAGTCTCATGTAGCAAAAATCGAAATTGAGATTAACATTTTATTACATTTACATTTACATTTAAGTCATTTAGCAGACGCTCTTATCCAGAGCGACTTACAAATATTAGCAGGCCTTTAGCATCTACTCCTGTGTTACGGAGGACAGGGTGTAACAGCTTGCTCACCTTGATGAGTTTTGACTTGGCCATCATGAGAACGCCCAGGACAGATTTGACATCGGGGCTCTTCAGCTGGTCCAGGAGGTAGTTGAAGCGGGACATGCGTTTCTTCCAGTGGTCCAGCTCGGCCCGCGGCCCCAGGTCATCTGCCTCCTTCCTCAGCTGGTCACTCTCAGCCAGCACCTGGATACAACACAATCAATGCTGATTGGGGAATGCAATATCTGTCAATTGTATTAGATGTGGTGGATCTTGATGTAATTTCCCCTGAGTGGATAAATAAAGTTGGATTGTATTTACTATATTGAACACACACCTCCACCCACAATTAAACAGGTCCATGGAGGAGAAAGGTGTGCTATTGAGGTTCAATCTATTTTACCTGTTCAATCTGTTTGATCCACACTTTCATACAGGCCTCTATCTTCTCTGTTGCCTCTGCGCTGTTAGCCACAGCAATGTAGTCAGACGGGCCTTTCAGTGTCTTCAGGTCAAATTCGTCACACACTTTTAGATTCACCTAAATGAAACGATTAATGATATCAATTGTATATCCATATATCCGTAATTGCAAAATTACATTTGATTGTTTTGATAAGCATGTGTGTGTATTTGATTATTTGTTATTTAAATACTTATTTTCTGCGTATTTGAGTATTTTCAAATAATGTGGCCTGAATAAACTACATATATTGAAAGTATTTTCATTTTTTCCCCTGTAAATAGCATACTTTTTGAAAGTATTTGAAAATACTTATTTCAAATACTATTTTCAAATACCTGGGTTAAATACATGGGAGTGTATTTGAGTCAGTGTATTTGAGTTTTCCAAATACATTCCAATATTCAACTACTTGTCTTTTCAAATAAAACACATCTGAATAAGTACTTTGAAATGCATGTGAAAGTAATTTAGATATTTGAAGTAGTATTTGAAGCCAGGTCGTTTGAGCTTGCACGTCACCTACCTTCTCCTGCAGGCTCTCCTGCGCCCCGGCCAGCACAGACACAAAGCTGTCCAGTGAGCTGATGAAGTTCTGTTTAACTGACTGGGCCTGTGGGCTGGCCAGCTCTCCCCAGCCATGGTCCATCTTCTTCAGGCTGGGTATGAAGATCTCAGACAGCAGCTGCTCCACACTTTTAAGCAGGCCTACCTCTGTGGTGTCCAGCATGTTGAAATTCACCTCCTACCAGGGCCAGAGAACTTTAGATAGACATGACCACACAGTAGGCCAGGAGATGACACCATTTTAGAAGCAAAGATTGGACTGACGTGTCATACTGTTACTAATATTGTTTGCCTGAATGCAAGAGTAAATAGTGTTATGAATGATAAGAGCATTGTTATACGAAAATTGTTTAAGCCCTTAGACATATAAATATTGATAAAAGGTATAATGCCGACTATGTGTTGGATCAGGGTTCTCCAACCCAGTTCCTGGAAAGCTACCCTTCCAGTAGGTTTTCAATCCAACCCCAGTTGTAACTAACCTAATTCAGGCCATCAACCAGCTAACTATTAGATTCAGGTGTGCTAGATTAGGGTTGGAGTGAAAACCTAAAGGACGGTAGCTCGCCAGGAACAGGGTTGGAGAGCCTTGTGTTGGTAAGATAGTAAGGTGGAGACTCACCCTGTGCACATTCTCAGAGGTGATAGCCTTGGAGAGGTTGGCTCTTGTGAAGAACACACAGACACCAGTCAGAGCCACATCTTTGCCCTCAGTGACAAACACCTTGGCCTTCTTACTCCGGTTGGGGGCCAAGACAGCTGCTGCTGCTGCTGCTAGGGAGACAAACAAAGCAGTTACCCACTACCCACTATATCATCTTTATGACAGGAAGAAGGGTAAGATACATGAATCTAACTGTTCGCAAGATTCAACCTCTTTGAGCTGTAACTCTACTATTAACTGTGTTATTACTCTGCTATTATTATATTCCCCTATTATTTCCCTTCATGGCCAATCATCTCACCTGCTTCAGCTGGCTCCACATCCTGATAGTAGAACATGATATGAGGAAGTCCTCAGCCACAAAGAACTGCTCCATGCGTTCAATCTATGGGAGACAGGTTCATCACAATCACCGTTCCCACAATTCATTTACTTTTACTTGATTCCATCGCTTTTGCACAAGTTATTACAATACAGGTCATCTTGAAATGTAGAAACTAATGTTGCATCCGCAAGCAGTGGCCAGCTACTCAACAGTCTGTCACAAGGGACCACAGTACAGGGGATTGACGGAGGTGGAGCGGTGATGAAGTGTTATGCCCTACCTGAGTTCCTCCAGAATGGCATCCTCCACGTCAGCCTTCTCCAGGCCCAGGCAGGAAGCCACGATGCTGAGGACGTAGTCATGTCTGCCATCCAGCTGAGCTCTCTTAGCCTCACGCTCCTCTTTCAGCTTTTGCTGCAAACAAAGAGACAGAGAGAGGCATCATCAAGTCAACCCCAGTACAGATTCAAACTGGACGGATTGCTTCGACAAGAGGCGGAACCAAATTCTGATTAATATTTCAGCCTGGAAACAATTAAAGAAATTCAAATGATAATGACTGGATACAACAGAGTCATTCACACATACTTTGAATGCAACAATCTCGCTGTTAGATATGAGATAGGATTGAGGCTCCCTTTTGCTCCTTCTAGACTTTGAGTCAGCCATTGTTCAAAAGGTTCACAGAATGACAATCACTTTCACATGTCAGCCAAGACAGCATAATTCAGGACACTTGCAGACTCCATTGAAGAAATATCAGAAAAAATACAATATCTTCAATATATACTGCAGCTTTGTTATTAACAGCAAAATCCATGAAAAAAATGAAAAAACAGCAAAACCCCACACAAAGAGGTGAAAATGAAAGTGATAGCCTATTCCTTCATGGAAATCTCTTGAACTGTGATCTCTGATAAAAACATTTTCTGTAGAAAAATGTTATACTGTAGACTTTTTAGCTATGCCTCTTTCTCTGTATTCTATACCACTCCTACCCACTAGCTATCCACAGGTTATATACAGTGAAACGTCCAGACAGTAGCACAAACAGCACAGATAGAACCTTAACATCCCACTCTGGCTAGCCTATAACACTACCCTGGACAGCCCAGTGTCTGGGGCCTCATGTTAAAGAAGACAGAGAATAGAGATAGTAAAATCTACTACAATGAGTTGCTTAGTGGTGCTGCTAGGTAACGGCAGGAAAAAGGCAAACCAATAAATTAAGCCGACTTTGTGTTGTATTTTGTGGGCCGTTGCAGACGCTTTCAAACTCTGGTTTTATTTTCCCCAATGACATTCTGGAATTGAGCCTGTGTTGTCTGGAGAAGTGTTTCGCTCTAGGTTAAGCTACCTTTTACTTGTAAGGGTCTAATTTGAGATATAGGCCCTTTGGGTTCAGCACATTGCAACTTAACAAAAAAGCATTTTATAGCTACTGGCCAGACCATTTACCGGCAGACCAAGAATACTAAGCACACTTAAGCTTTTCCTGCATTTCTTTATATCTACACTGGCATGTTACTATTTGGCAAACACTATACATTTTCCCCTAAGAATGCATTTGATGCCATGGATAAAGTGTGGTCACATTCAGACTGTTGAGTTATTCATGCCAAGCCGGCACACTGGTCTATTGCACTTTAAAGACGTTAAGGCCAAGTCTGAGTCACATTTACTATGGCTTATTTTATAACCCCAATGGATTAGTCCAATTAAAAGATAGCTCCACATGAGTTTCATCCAGGTATATGGCGGGAGTAGGAGAAGGCTGTGGAAGAAGATAGCAGAAGAAGATGGATAAAGATTTACAGCATGCATCAGATCAGAGGCAGCACCCAGCAGTCAAACAAGCCTGGACACGAAAGACCAAACACAGCTATTGACCTATTTGGACAAACACTAGCTCCAGACTGCATCCTAAATGCAACCCTACTCCCTATATGGTGCACTGCTTGGTCTCTGGTCAAAAGTAGTGCACGATGTAGGGAAAAGGGTGCCAATAGACGAAGCATGTGCAACGCAGGCCAGCCAGTACAATACTGATTCACCACACTGCCTGAACAGAACCACTGGAGGAAATACATGCTTATATAAGCTAGCCAAGACAAGGGTTGCTGGGCGACACACACATCACACCTGCTCCCTGAGCTGGCAGTGATTCCAGTCCAAGACTTTCATGATGAGCAAGCAGCCACCTCAGGCTTCAGCCTACAGAGAAGAGCTACAGCACACCGAGCATAAAGCACCAAGCACCAAGCGTACACAATGGCAGCCTCAACTGCCTGCAAGCTTTCAGCTCAGATAAGAACTGAATGGCTTGAATGAAAATATCCTGACCAAACAAATCAAGAAATACTTCAGAAAGAAAAGGACTAACAGCTTCCCACTTATTGTGGCAAGCATTGATGAAGGCTCCTGGCTAAAAAACACGAAACGGGCGATGACCCAAGTTAAACAATTTAAAAGCAATGCTACCAAATAGTAATTGAGTGTATGTAAACTTCTGACCCACTGGGAATGTGGTGAAAGAAATAACAGCTGAAAGAAATAAAAGCTGAAATAAACCATTCTCTCTACTATTATTCTGACATTTCACATTCTTAAGATAAAGTGGTGATCCTACCTGACATAAGACAGGGACTTTTTAGTCTGATTAAATGTTAGAGGAGAAGGAAGTGTGAAAAACTGAACTGAGTTAAGAACCTTGAAGTCGGAAGTTTACATAACACCTTAGCCAAGTACATTGGCTAAGGTGTTCCTTCTGTCAAAAGAGCAACTCCACGACTTCAACTGTAGCTCCAGGAAATAGAGATGGTGAGTGCTGTCGAGAAGATAAGGCTTGGGGGTAGAAGCTGTTAAGGAGCCTGACACATCTGCCTAATTTTCATTCTATCAATGTTTTGTTTATGTTCTTACAGTAGCTTATTTTGTTGAGTAAATTGATCGAAAAGAAAAGGCAATAACCTAAATACAAATGTATAAGGTTTTACATTGAATTATGATACTTGTGACATGGTTTCAATGAACTAAATAAATCTAAAGATAGGCAAACAAGAAATAGAGCCTTTTGCAGCCAATATGAATCTAATAAAAGCAATAAGACAGTGATATTCACACAGTTTTGATACATTTGAAAAAGTTTTTTAAAAGTATTTTCTTCCCTTCAGAATTTACTCAAGTAAAAGTACAGTACACATTTCTAAAGCAGAAAACTACTCAAGTACACATTTCTAAAAGAAAACTACTCAAGTACTGTAACGTGTTACTTGTAGTGTGTTACTACCCACTTCTGTATTTTCATGAATCCCCAGTACTGTAAAATCCATACCTCTGATTGATCATTTATAGATGGGCAACATAGCCTACAGGCTGAACCTCTATCTACACAATGGTCTGGTAAACAGTCCAGAAGACTGTTGTTGTATTTAAGATAAATACAATGGAAAGCATTCATGATGAAATACATGATTGGGACCAGGTGTAGCCTAAGTAACGTCATGTAACAGAACTGTGTAGCTTACCTTGTTTTGATAGTCAGGTTTAAAGTGAAGCATCGCAGATTGAATTATGATACACTCTCAACAAAGCAAGCTATTCAAGGAATCCACCCTCTTAATTGACATTAATTACTATTCATGAGAAAACAGACAAGAATTCCAGTGCATGCACTGCAGAACAAGCACTGCCAGTGACCAGTATCTTATTTTCCAGCCCAAAGGTTACTGTCTGAAATTATAATATTGTTTTCACTTCAGACAGAAGCTTGCTAACTAGATAAGGTAGTATTGCGTGACCACCTTCCGGCTAGGTAATGATCAAAAGCAGTGCTATCGCCTTACCAACGTCAACAATGGGGCTGGGGGCTGAATGGGTCATTGTTATACAGTAGAGGCTACTCTTACAGACAGTGACAATGTGACATGTCTCACCTGGACAGGTATAAAAGAGCCCTGTGGTCCAATTACATGAGAAAGGGATTGACCAACAGAGAATGGATGGTGTTAAAGAGCAATACACAATACTTGGCCTCGACCAATGTTGTGGAACTCGGGTTAGGCCTAGTTCAATCCAACCAAGGAACACAGTGACTTCTTAATAAAAGCCATTCACCAGTATATATGTTGTATGCATGTTGTACTGAAACTAGAAAGGAATAATACTAATGTAAAGTGGTGAAGAGTGGAGTGAGATGAAAGTGCCAGGAGCTGAAGATTAATATGACAGAGCCAATCCTTCAAAAATTATGGGACCAACAAGTGTGGAGAAATGTTGAGTGACAAAACAATTCACCCAATCTTCAAATTCAAAGGGCAACCAGCATTTGGCTACTGCCTGTCCAAAGAGAACAACATACACCAAGAAACAAACACACCAGCCTATTGAATTGAATTGAATTTATTTTGGGTAACAGACATATACAGCAAAATGTACAGTGTGGACCCAGAGGATATCACTTGAAACTATTCATTATAACGCTTGTTTCCAAAGTGGTCCTCAATATGAAATTCCATTAGATTACACAATATTGACCGAGGACGAGGGTGAGAGAGCGTTTGATACTTGGAAAAGGATTGTGCATCTTTGCATTTAAAAGCAGTTAGATCATTCGTATTCCACTAAGGCGTGGCTGATTTCTAAAGTGAGACATCTCATTTGGAGTTCCCACTGAATTATGTATTATCTGGTGAGAGCTCAGAGAGGGATCTAAGAGAAGGCCCCCATAACATCAGCATAACATGCACAACATGTCCCCATAACATTACTATAACATCCACAAAATGTCCCCATAACATTACTATAACATCCACAAAATGTCCCCATAACATCACCATAATATCCACAAAATGTCCCCATAACATTTTTTAAAATATATATTTCTACATTTAAACTTGATTTAACTAGGCAAGTCAGTTAAGAACAAATTCTTATTTACAATGACGGCCTACCCCGGGCCACACCCCGGACGACGCTCGGCCAATTGTGCGCTGCCCTATGTTGTGGTATATTTGCCATATATCACAAACCCCTAATGTGCCTTATTGCTATTATAAACTGGTTACCAACGTAATTAGAGCAGTAAAAATAAATGTTTTGTCATACCCGTGGTATACTATCAGATACCACAGCTGTCAGCCAATGAACCACCCAGTTTATAATGCAAATTATAAAGTGTGAGTCCTGAATGCTGATTGGCTGAAAGAAATACCATAGGTATGACACTATTTTTATTTGTACTGTTCTAATTACGTTGGTATCCAATTTATAATAGCAATAAGGCCAGAGAGTTGTGGTATATAGCCAATATACCACGGCTCTGGTCTTATGCACGACTCAAAGCAGATACAGCCATTAGTCATGCTTAAATTATTGTGAGCTCTTGAGTCTACATATGCATGCTCTTCATTACCAGAAAATGCCATCATTTTATTGGCAGGGATAAGGAAACAGGACTACAACACGATGCAAGCTATTGGCTACCTTGCCACCACCACCAGACAAATACAAAGATATACAGTCCAACTAATATACATTACAATCACATCTACACAAGCGAAATAGCTGATAATACCATCACCAAACCTGCATTTCCATTATTGACTCCACGGGGACTGCGGGTTGGGACCTGTTCTCTAGTTGGACTTCGCAGAACGCGAGCTGAGAGACATGTTGTTTCCACACCATCACGAATATGTCTTTGAAGTGTGAATACAGTATCAGAATTTCGGAAACAGTTGCAAGTTTTCCATGTCACGTGGAATTCCTATATATTCGTCCTTGGTGTCCCGCGCTGGCTCGAGGGCTAACGCTGCAGTTCTCAGATAACACTTTCCCACCAATTAAATTGTGTTACCTGTTTCCTTGGTTACGCAGGACCAAGGAAATGATTTTTGCTGAATTTGCTATTCAGCATCCTTGGAACTTCCATATCCTAAACCCTAACCTGAACCCATACCCTAACATTAACCACAATTATGACCTAATGCTAACCCCAACCTTTTCCCGTACCTTAACCCCTTTGAATGTCTACTTCAATGGGGTATGGACGTCCCGAGGATTCCGGATAGCACGGACATTTGTTTTCTGATGGGGGCAGCTACAAATACTTCCCTGCAGGCTGCACCATGCACAGCTAGCATTGAAGAATCGGCCCAAATCGACTGCGCTAGTTGGGTGTTGACCATATAAATAGTTTGTGTAGAAACACTACAAATCCACATGATTCGTCTCGGTCCACTCATGGGGCCGCAAATAAACTTCTCATTAGATCATTGAGAAAAATCCGATATTGATGACTTTTTAATCAATTTGGAAAGATACGTTTGTAGGACGCCTTTTTTGGCAACACATGTACTAATGAAGGCTGCTAGTCTACAGTTTGTCGTCTTTCTGTATTTGTATATTCGCTTTCATTTCTAACGTTACACTAGAGGGAATGGGTCACACAGGTGGGATGCACAAGTATGGAGAGCATACAGGCATATACAAGCATTTGTCTTTCAAACATGCGTCTATGTAATTAATGATTATTCCCAGCCGCACGCCAACATTGTGTGGAATATGAGTAGGAGGCCATGAATTGATACGTTGATGCAGCCGTTGAGTGTATCACAGGACACACTTCTAGATATTTTCAAGATGCCTCGATGACACTTTGTAATGTAGGCCATGAGAGGAGCGGAGACAATGCATTTCCAAATGGACACTATAATAATCTTCTTTACTTGATTTTTACTAGCGGCTTTCTAAACTGCAGTATAGTATGCAGTATGAAGAGGACACAATGCATGTATAAAGGTACCTTATACTTTTTTAAACCAGTGGGAGGCAGTGTTTGATCGCAGAATGAACCATATAGATGTTTTATAGCAGACGTCTATCAATCATTATTGTAGGTAGTTCTATACAATCTTTAATGGAAAATAATACCACCAGGCCAGTCATCATCAGGTAGGCTAAACAGTCGAAATGTCTTGAATTATTATTCCCAGTGTAGGAAGTGCTTTTGTGATAAATAACATTTTATTCCTAGCCTGTCTCATAGCTATGTTTTCCTGTTGGCTACCATAGCCTATGAAAGGTCTATGTCTATATTATATCATGTCTGGTGGCCAAGTGTAGCCTGGTCCCAGATCTGTTTGTGCTTTTGCCAATTCCATTGTCATTGTCAAACAAGACATGTTTGACAATGACAAATCCGTAAGGAGTTGGCAAGAGAGCAGAAACAGACTGGCACCCAGGCTACACCAAGCCTTTATGATTTGGCTCCCCTACCCAACCGATTTGGCTCCCCTTTCATCCCATTTGTGGCGCACAATGCCTCAAAATTTCAGGGATATTCCAGCAGGGCCAGAGACCCCATACAAGACCTCCCCTTAATCTACGGACTTCCCCCTCTGCCTCTGTGCTCAGGCTCTGGAGCGCCGCCGATCGGTAATAAGAATTTTCATTCTCGCCAAGATGGAGGTCTCTTGCCTATTGAAGAGAGAAAAGATTGTGTGCGTGTTACAGTAGAATATAATTTCAATGGTGTTCCATTTCAATTTTCACGGAAAATCTAGAGGAAGTCAATTATTTGGAGATTATTTTCCCATATCGGTATTCCAGCCATGAGCTCTGGAGAGGGAATAGATGAGGCTGCTAAAGATGCGGCCGACATAGCGGCGTTTTTCAAGTCCGGTAAGTGAAAGAGGGGCGAGAACCTCCGGTAGCCCACTGTATTGATAATGCCATCTACATTGTTCCCGTATAGATGCTAAACTGATCAACAAATTCAGCCATTGGTAGGTGGATGCGTTAGAGAGATACGATTATTATCCTCCTAAACATGCTCCCTGTCATCCTCTCTGCTTTTATTCCAATATGATAACAGAGTGAACCTCAGATTATAGTAAATTACGCACACTTCAATGTAAAAAAAAACATATGTGTCTTGGGTGGTTTATAATCTAGAAATGAAATGTATCCCTATCTCGAGATGTGTGTAGAAAACATATTACATTTTTTTCTCTGTACCCTGCGTCGTGGCCAATGAACCTTCGGCAGCTGCTTGTTAGTCAGAACCACATCCTATTGATTGTGATAGCCTATCATGTAAACAAACTGTAGTCTATGATGCCGCCCAGGTGTAGAGGCTGCACAATCTGGAACATAACTGAGTTTTAGGCCAGGCCTACGTAGCCTACGGAAACATCTTCCTGGTTACTCTCATACAATGTGTTATGGACTAACCAATAATAGACTATCACGTTTTTCTATTGCTGTTTAGTTTATTTAGACACCCATTAGTCCATCAGGGCAATAAACGGAATCCCTAGAAAATGTATCCTTACAAAATATTAAGATTATTGTGTTATTAGGTTATTTACTTGAACATATCTAATACCATTGATTTTATCTCTGGTATACATTCTAATATTTTTTTCTCTCTAGTCAATTTAATGACCTAAGAATGTTTTTTTTATTACCCTAGTAGGCCAAACCTATTCATCCCAGAAGTCGTCCACACCACACACTGCCACCATTTCCCCCCCAAATTAATTGGGGTAAGAATGTAATTCCTAAAGGAATGAACATTTTGGAAAGTAAAAAAAGTGCATATAGGTGCCTTGGGAATATCCTTGGACCATGATGAGACCACCTCAGATGATCCACAGTCAGAGCAGCTGTCGCTTGCGCTCAGCTGTTTCTGTAGCATCTGGTCTGGTGCATCTTGGTCAAGAAGTCTGTTTCCCACCATCCCCATGGATGACACACAGACAGAAGTTTGAGTGGGACAGACAGGGTCAAGCTGAAGTGAAGAAGGGACTGAGTCTATTGGAAAGACGAGTGATATAGCCTAATGATTTATATAATACATTCTATTCTATTCTTTAGTGAATGCATGTTGCATAGCATTGACTTGAGCTTTTAGGTCACTTGAGTCTGGAGGTAAAGAAGTTAAGAAAGAGCTGTCTAAAGACAATGTTAGGGAATTGGGTTTGGCGGAGGAATGTCCCAACATTAATGGAGTCAAGGGACCTCAAACTATAGGCTGTATTTCTACCTTGTTATATATGACCATCTGTCTATGTTCCTTTCTCCCATAGTTGCCACAAATATTTCCTCTCAGTGTCTCTTTAAGACAGGGAATGCTATAATGGATTGTATTCTATTGTTGCAGTCTACTGTTGGTATGTGGCCAGTGTTTTCTGCTGTAGCTGTTATAGACCATGTCCTGGGAGTTAACAACAGCAACATGAACCTGAATGATGTGCATGAACAACATTAGCCTGTAAATGGTCTCTGTCTAGATGCTCTGAGGTTTGTGTATCCCATTTGTACTATTATTGTTAACTGTAAGGACTAAGCTTAGCTTGCTGTATCGGGTAATTAGGTTGTATTTTGTGCAGTGTTGAAGCTAGTAAGTGTTTTGCATGGTGATGCATTTAGACTTTCAAATTTCACACATATTGTGTAGGTGCTAAAACTGTGAAAGCTAGTTATGACGGTGTAAGAGAGAGGCCAGTGAAACACAGAGCAAACAACATGACCCATAACTGCGTCCAAGCATACGATAGATAGGAGCAAGGAATATGTTGGCTGAGTCCCAAAAGCTATTCCATCTAGTCCACTACTTTTGACCAGAGCCCTATGCCTTTGAGGTACTATTTAGGGAATAGGGAATATGTTCACTATAATAGGGTGCCATTTGGGATGCAGCCATGGATATGTTGTTTGGCCTGTCAGTATCCTACAACACTATTCATCCTGAAACCACAGGGAAACAGACAGAAAAGGCCACCCCACTTTCTGTAACCTCTCCAGCAGGCTTCCTAATTGCTGCTGCCTTGTAGAGCGTTGAACACTTGGCACAAAGTTGCTCTTTCTTGTTGCACTGAAACAGATTTCTTTGGTTTGGGGAGCTCTGGGTGCACCCACTATGATGCCCTAGTTAGTCTTGAGTAGGACTTTGGATGTGTCCCAAATGGCACACTATTCCTTATATAGTGCACTAGATTTGACCAGGGTATGAATAGCGTGCCTTTTTTAAACTCGAATGGCTGTACTAAACGGCCTGGCTGAAGTTGTTATATGTCATTTAAGAAGAGACTGGGCTAATTTGAGTATTCGCCCTTTGAAGAGTATCTAACGCGAAGATATACTAGACAGTCTGTATTGGAAGACGATACGCATCACATAAGTCATAGCTCAATGATTTAGGGAAGTCAACTATCAAAACAGTATTCTTTTCAGTTTATGGAGACATATTTCTGTTTGGAGTTGTGGGAGTCATGGAGATGTTGTGCTAGTCATAGTCGTCTATTATTCCTTGTCCTTATTTTGTGATGAGTTAGACTGATGGACGTTATTATGTCATTCCCACAAACATTGTATAGATCCCACATTTTATACTGAGTCATCCTCTTGTGAGCTAATCAGTGAGATTGTCATAATTTTTAGTCTACTTGATGATGAGGCTCATTACAGCAGCTCAGTAGCATGCCTATGATGTCAGCCCGCACAAAGCTTTAGGTCTATGTCCCAAGGAATTCAAAACTATTGCACTGTATGCTTATATTCACTCTACACTGAGTGTACAAAATATTAGGAACACCTGCTCATAGACTGACATAGACTGACCAGATGAATCCAGGTGGAGGCTATAATCCCTTATTGATGTCACTTGTTATATCCACTTCAATCAGTGTAGTTAAGGGAGGAGACAGGTTGAAGACGGATTTTTAAGCCTTGAGACATTGATTGGGTATGTGTGCCATTAAGACAGTGAATGGGAAAGACAAAGGGATTGGAAGTACCTTTGAACGGTGTATGGTAGTAGGTGCCAGGCGCACCGCTTTGAGGGTCAAGTACTGCAAAGCTGCTGGGTTTTTCACGCTCAACCGTTTCCCGTGTGTATCAAGAATGGTCCACCTCCCAAAGGACGTCCAGCCAATTTGACACAACTGTGGGAATAGTTGTAGTCAACATGGACCAGCATCCATGTGGGAATGCTTTCAACACCTTGTAGAGTCCATGCGCCAACTAATTTAGTCTGTTCTGAGGGCAAAAGGGAGGGGTGCAACTCAATTTTAGGAAGGTGTTCCTAAGGTTTTATACAGTGTATATTAGTGTATATTAACACTATGTATAAACTATTTACCAAGTTATTACATTGGCACCGAGCTTTGGGAAGGCATAAGGTTGTCTTGGCCTGTTTGATGTGAGTTGACTCTTACAGGGATCATCCTTTCCCTCACTGTACAGTAAGCTGTTGTAATGCAGAGCTGCTCGCTGGCTATTCATAGCGTATTGTGGCATTGCCCATTAACTTTCAAATGACCCAAATCAGGAGGTCATTTTCAGTGGCTGTTTAAGGATTGCAGACTGAATGAATTGTGTAATTGAATTATGCTTATTTTCTTGCTTTTTAGGAACAAGACGAAAAATGTATGAGGTGTGACTAACTTTTATGACACAGCATCATGCCATGCTTACAAATGAGTACGCTGTAGCTCAATCAGGCACCACTGAGTTCTGATTTACAAGGTAATAATATACTAGCCATCCATCGTAACACCAGTGGTATATTGAGACCTATGGTTCCAACAAAGATATAGTGTTTACTATGTCAAAGTACCTTCTATTTTTGTCCTGTATCAAATACTGTAGTCAGGCGCCATTTTCCACCACATAGCTGCCTTGCTTTGACCATTTACCATATTACACAGTGGGGTTGTTCTTGTGAGAGGACGGCCGTCACATTGGCAACGGTATAAATCAGGATATTTTCTGTGTACATGATTGTTCCACTATCCAGCTCAGAGCAGGCTGAGGTTTACCAATTACTTTCATTTGATTGATCTTTAGAAAAGCCCTGTCGTGTCTTTGGCTATGCCGGATTAAGTGATATGACATGCTATTCTATAAAATCATTTCTCCGTAATTAATATCGCCTGATTGAGCTAATCAAGTAAATGTAATTAACTAGAGAGTCAGACACCACAAAATAATATTTATAGAGCTGTTATCTTCCAAATAAACTCTTAAAGACCTAGTAATATTTTACATCAATAGCAGTCAATATCAATCGTCATCTTATTTCAGTCTCATCTGAAAGTTGTAAATTATTTTATCTGCACGAACCCTGGCTACCAAGTTGAATCAGCAATACAAAATTGGGTTTAATTATGTATTTAGTAAATACCTAAATAATCACACAAAATTACACATACACACAATTAATCATAACTTGATTACAAATTACGTCATAAAGAAAAAAAACGTCTTAGCGGGCGGAACAGATATGACAGCTTGTTACACAAAAGAAAAGGGGCTAGGTTTAGTGAAGGAGCGGAAAGACTGAGGGATACAGGGAGAAGCTGTACTATCGTAAATACAGTATCTTATGTATTCTAAATTACCGCCCATTTGGAAAAGGAAAATGCAACAAATATTTACTCTGAGCTGCGCTTCGATAGGTTGGTGGTAGATGGAAGGTCATGGTTGCCAAACCGAGTCCTTTGAAGAATGTCTCTGGTTGTCAATTGGATACGTTGTAGTAACCAGAGTAACGCCATTGTGTGGTAGACGGATACTCTGTCTGTTCCTTCCTAACCTAAGACAGGTACAATCACCCACGAAATACAACGCGCACTCAGGCTACCTAAATACGGTTCCCAATCCGAGACAGCTGGCTCCAGTCGCCTGCTAAGTCAACGGCAAACCCTAGGAGGTATCACTATCTGTAGTGAATAAGAGGTTCAAAGCATAGGGAGGTCCGGGTGGGCCATTCCATGGTGGCGGTTCTGGCTGGGCGTGGACCCCACTCCATAAATGCTCACGCGTGGATGTTGGCCTAATGCTCTGTAGTTATCTGAAACTATTTTTTTCCTGACATAGGACTGTCGTCCTACATCCCCAGAACAGGAAGTTCTATTGTCGGCCAAGGGTTTATATAGGAAGGCAAGAGGAGACGGTTTGAAAAGCTTAAAGCCTGCGTCCTCACAGAGCGGGCTACTGATTGTGCAGCTATCTTATGAAACCCATGATCTCACATTTTAGAAGCTAAAATCACATTTCATCCCATCACAAATAATTTCATATTCAAACATTTAAATCGAACAATAATTCCATGTGAATCTGATAACTGTGATGTGTAGACTTTCCACTGTAGAGTTTGTCATTTTTGATCATTGATGAGAATGTCTCAGATGACAACTGAACTGACATCATATTCATTAAGTACCACCGCATATGTTCAATTGTTCGGATTACCAGAATATAGTTCATTTCCCCCCACCTACTGATGTTCCCAGAATCTCTATGTTAACCAAGGGTTTTGCAAATGTAACCTCAGTAGGGTAGAGAGAGGAAAAAGGGGGGACGAGGTATTTATGACTGTCATAAACCTTCTCCCCAGGCCAACGTCATGACAGCCCCTTTACTCATTTCTTATTTATTTATTCCGTTTAAACATTACTTGCTTTCTAGTGGTGATATTATACCATAGAAAGGTCACAGTTATCATCAATTTACCATCAACTGTTGGACATTAAATTTCTAAATGTCTTTGTCCGTTTCGGAATGAAAAAGGAGATTATGACTAGGCCTAATTAGATCAGCCTGTAATGGCCAGTAATGTGAGACAAATTGTTGTACTGCCTGTGATCCAGCGTTATCACCCAGTGTGATCATGCTTATCGAAGTGGAAACCTAAGTGTTATGTAATAAAATGTCTACTGGCTGCTGCTGAGAAACAGACTTGACCCAACTAAAGTCTTCATAGCTGTGTCATAATAATGGTGTAGTGTAGTAGGGATCAGATGCTCCAGAATCAATTCACATCATGAGAGAGGGAGAAGGGGAGAGAGAGAGGGGGGGGGAGAAAGAAAGAGAGCGAATGAAAGTAAGGACAGAATAACCACCTCTGCAAATGATAGAGTAGTGAAGGCTAAAGTCAGGGTGGAGTAGGCCATCATGGCTTGCTTTTATACATATTATACAGTCAGAAAGAGTCCTCTTGCGTTCTATCGCAAAGTAATTGGCAGTTGCTTCTAGTGGAGTAGAAGCAATCAGCCCAGAGTGGCATTGCACCATGAAACGGCCTCAGCCCAGCCGCCATCATGCCATCCTCCTCATAATTGGAAAAAGAAGAGCTTTTGACTGGAGCTGTTCTGTTTTGCCCAGACTCACTTCGGTGGTTTGGTTTCCCTCCTCCTCTCTTCAGCGAGTCCACTGTATGCTCACAATGGAGAGCAGATGTTTTAGTGCTGCTTGATTGTTATGCATTTGTTTATTGTAGAGCTGTTTATAAAGCAGCCTGCTGAGTGTCTTTTATGAGATCCATGGCATTTATAGTATAGATTAGTTAGAGATACTAGGCTTTTTACTGACCCACAGAACTAGATAAGGCCACATCTCACTCAAAGCAGCAATCGGTGCACAATTCTGTAGTATAGATCATGAACTGTCGGCCTGTGCTAGTTGTGTGGAAGAAATCTAAAGAAAATTGTTAAAACTGCCTGCATGATCAGAAGAATAGCGAAGTATTTACCGGGAAAGATTCTTAAGCAAACAACCCAAGCATGAATTGGGAGTCAGGTGAACTACTATTCTGTGGTCTGGGGAAATTCATCAGAAAGTGAGATTAGGAGGATGCAGATTGCACAGAACAAAGCAACAAGGATAGTTTTATGGTGGAGATATGATACTTCTCTTGTGGTCATGTACAATGGTCTTGGGTGGTCATCAATCAACAAGATAATTGAAAAACACATGCTTATTTTATTTTACACAGTACACCACATTACAAGAAATAGATTGTCCCCCATCGATGTCTTATCTCGGCAGAGAAGAGAAATAGGCAAAATAACATTTCAATTCAGAGAAATAAAGAAATTGAATAATTCATCTAGCAAACCAGAAACCTTTCAATTTATAAATTCATACAATACTTAGAACCACTTAAATATAATAAATTGCAAGGTTGTGCAGGATTATGGTAGATGAACAAACCAATCTATCTTTTAAGACTGTTAGATTATGTATCTGGTCAATATGGCAGTGTATTATGTCTGTTGTTTATTACAGTGTGTTAAATGTGATTGCATTGTAAATTGTATTTTAATGTTTAAGGACTCATGGAAGATTAGTCCAAGTGAGGATTAAAAGAGATCCTAATCAAATAAAAT
>NC_060187.1:68495540-68502176 GCF_021184085.1 Oncorhynchus gorbuscha | reverse complement strand
TGATGTCTCAGCCACGCTCAAGGTTCTAAAAGATATCGTAACCGCCATCGATAAGAGATATTACTGTGCAGCCATATTCATCGAGCTGGCCAAAGCTTTCGACTCTGTCAATCACCACATTCTTATTGGCAGACTCAACAGCCTTGGTTTCTCAAATGATTGCCTCGCCTGGTTCATCAACTTCTTCTCTGATAGAGTTCAGTGTGTCAAATCGGAGGGCCTGTTGTCTGGACCTCTTGCAGTCTCTATGGGGGTGCCACAGCGTTTAATTCTCGGGCCGACTCTCTTCTCTGTATACATCAATGATGTCGCTCTTGCTGCTGGTGATTCTCTGATCCACCTCTACGCAGACCACTACATTTTGTATACTTCTGGCCCTTCTTTGGACACTGTGTTAACTCACCTCCAGACGAACTTCAATGCCATACAACTCAACTTCCGTGGCCTCCCAACTGCTCTTAAATGCAAGTAAAACTAAGTGCATGCTCTTCAACCGATCACTGCCCGTACCTGCCAGCCCGTCCAGCATCACTACTCTGGACGGTTCTGACTTATGTGGACAACTACAAATACCTAGGTGTCTGGATAGACTGTAATCTCTCCTTCCAGACTCACATTAAGCATCTCTAATCCAAAATTAAATCTAGAATCGGCTTCCTATTTCGCAAACAAAGCGAAATATGCTTCTTTTATGCTGCCAAACTTACCCTCGTAAAACTGACCATCCTACCGATCCTCAACTTTGGCGATGTCATCTATAAAATAGCCTCCACTCTACTCAAGAAAATAGATGCAGTTTATCACAGTGCCATCCATTTTATTCACCACTGCGACCTGCATGCTCGCGTTGGCTGGCCATCGCTTCAAACTTGTCGCCAAACCCACTGGCTCCAGGTCATCTACAAGTCTCTGCTAGCTAAAGCCCCACCTTATCTCAGCTCAGTGGTCACTATAGCAACACCCACCTGTAGCACACGCTACAGCAGGTATATCTCACTGGTCACCCCCAAAGCCAATTCCTCCTTTGGCACTGCCTTTCCTTCCAGTTCTCTGCTGCCAATGACCGGAACGAACTGCAAAAATCAATTAAGCTGGAGTCTTATATCTCCCTCACTAGTTTTAAGCACCAGCTGTCAGAGCAGCTCACAGATCACTGCACCTGCACATAGCCCATCTGTAAACAGCCCATCCAACTACCTCATCCCCATACTGTATTTATTTATTGCTCCTTTGCACCCCAGTATCTCTACTTGCACATTACTCTTCCGCACATCTACCATTCCTGTGTCTAATTGCTATACTGTAATTACTTCACCACCATGGCCTATTTATTGCCTATTTATTGCCCTTATTTGACCTAATTTGCACTCACTATATATAGATTTTTATTTGTTCTGCTGTATTTCTGACTGTATGTTTTGTTTATTCCATGTGTAACTCTGTGTTGTTGTATGTGTCGAACTGCTGTGCTTTATCTTGGCCAGGTCGCAGTTGTAAATGAGAACTTGTTCTCAACAGGCCTACCTGGTTAAATAAAATAAAAATACCTCGGGCAGTTATTGTTGCCATCCTGTACCTGTCCCACAGGTGTGATGTTTGGATGTACCGATCCTGTGCATGTGTTGTTACACGTGGTCTGTCACTGCTAAGACGATCCGCTTTCCGTCCTGTCTCCCTGTCGCTCTGTCTTAGGCGTCTCACAGTACCGACTTTGCAATTTATTGCCCTGGCCACATCTGTAGTCCTCGTGCCTCCTTGCAGCATGCCTAAGGCACGTTCATGCAGATTGGCATCTTTCTTGTTGTGTATTTCAGAGTCAGTAGAAAAGCCTCTTTAGTGTCCTAAGTTTTCATAACTGACCTTAACTAGTTATCTAAAGAAATGTGATCTAGGTATATTTAACTTTAGGTCTAACTGTTCAAAAGATACTAAATCAATGTACAAGACATTCAGTGAGGAGATCCCTTCTCCAGCCCAGATATGAAACGCCCTGTTTAATATTGATGGAGAGAATGTATGATTCTTTAATAATGGGGCAGAAGTTGAAAATTCACTGAGACCAAACGTTTCCAGATATTTAGAGAATGTTTCATAATCTGGTTTTTGATGTATTTGGAAACCGGCTCACCTAGTTTAGAGCATAGTAAGACAGCTAAGGAGGAGTTCAATGAGATATCATGACTGTAAGTCGCTTTGGATAAAAGCGTCTGCTAAATGGCATATATTATTATTATTATTATTATTCAGATGGAATTTTCACCATCTATGATGTCTTCAGATGGAATTTTCACCATCCATGATGTCTTCAGATGGAATTTTCACCATCCATGATGTCTTCAGATGGAATTTTCACCATCTATGATGTCTTCAGATGGAATTTTCACCATCCATGATGTCTTCAGATGGAATTTTCACCATCCATGATGTCTTCAGATGGAATTTTCACCATCCATGATGTCTTCAGATGGAATTTTCACCATCTATGATGTCTTCAGATGGAATTTTCCATCTATGATGTCTTCAGATGGAATTTTCATCCAGATGCAATTTTCACCATCCATGATGTCTTCTCAGATGGAATTTTCACCATCCATGATGTCTTCAGATGGAATTTTCACCATCTATGATGTCTTCAGATGGAATTTTCACCATCTATGATGTCTTCAGATGGAATTTTCACCATCTATGATGTCTTCAGATGGAATTTTCACCATCTATGATGTCCTCAGATGCAATTTTCACCATCCATGATGTCCTCAGATGCAATTTTCACCATCCATGATGTCTTCAGATGGAAATACTTTAGTTCAGTTGTAAAGAATGACTGTCGAATAGATAAATGACCCTTATTCTGTTCAAAAAGGACAACATTTTTCTGATGATAATACCCACCCGAGGGTGAACATATCATGAAAGACTGGTAGCAAGCAGGACTAAGGTAACACCAACATCAGCTGTGCAGGTGAATTTAACGCATATTGATGGTTTAATGAGAGATCTGATGGTGATATTTATAATTGAGCAAGAGCACTGTGAAAGACCAATATGATCTTATGATCTACACTAAAAAAAAAAACATGATCTACACTGAACAAAAACAACATGCAACAATTTCAAATATATTCCTGAGTTGCAGTTCATATAAGGAAATCAGTCATTTGAAATAGATTAATTAACTAATCTATGGATTTCACATGACTGGGAATACAGATATACATATGTTGGTGACAGATATCTTAAAATAAAAGGGAGGGGTGTGGATCAGAAACCAGTCCGTATCTGGTGTGAGCAGATGCGGTGCGACATATCTCATTCGCATAGAGTCGATCAGGCTGTCGATTGTGGAATGTTGTCCCACTCATTTTCAATGGCTGTGCAAAGTTGCTGGATATTGGCAGGAACTGGAACACGCTGGTGTACACATTGATCCAGAGCATCCCAAACATGCTCAATGGATGACATTGTGAGTATGCAGGCCATGGAAGAACTGGGACATTTTCACTTACAGATCCTTGCGACATGGGGCCATGCTTTATCATGCTGAAACATGAGGTGATGGCAGCGGATGAATGGCAGGACAATGGGCCTCAGGATCTCGTCACAGTATCTCTGTGGATTCAAATTGTCATTGATAAAATGCAATTGTGTTCATTGTCCGTAGTTTATGCCTGTCCATACTATGAGCCCACCGCCACAATGGGGCACTCTGTTCACAACGTTGACATCAGCAGACCACTCACCCACACAACGCCATACACGCTGTCTGCCATCTGCCCGGTACAGTTGAAACCGGGATTCATCAGTGAAGAGCACACTTCTCCAGCGTACCAGTGGCCACAGATGGTGAGCATTTGAAGTCGGTTCGACGCCGAACTTCAGTCATGTCAAGACCCTGGGGAGGACGGCGAGCACGCAGATGAGCTTCCTGAGACAATTACTGACAGTTTGTGCAGAAATTCTTCATCAGCTGTCCGAGTGGCTGGTCTCAGACAATACCGCAGGTGAAGAAGCCGGATGAGGAGGTCCTGGGCTGACGTGGTTACACGTGGTATGCGGTTGCGAGGCCGGTTGGACGTACTGCCAAATTCTCGAAAACGACATTATGGTACAATATGGTATGAACATTAAATTCTCAGGCAACAGCTCTGAAATTCCTGCAGTCATCATGCCAATTCCACGCTCCCTCAAAACTTGAGACATCGGTGGCATTGTGTTGTGTGATAAAACTGTACATTTTAGAGTGGCCTTTTGTTGTCCACAGCACAAGGTGCACCTGTGTAAGGATCATGCTGTTAAATCATCTTCTTGGTATGCCACACCTGTCAGGTGGATGGATTATCTTGGCAAAGGGGAAATGCTCCCGAACAGACATGTAAACTTAAGCTTTTTGTGCATATGGAGCATTTTTGGGATCTTTTATTTCAGCTCATGAAACACTTTACATGTCGTGTTAATTTTTTGGTTCACTGTGTCTTCCATAACAGTAAAAAGAGGACTGAGTGTGTGTTGTCAGTTTTTGGAGTCTGTCTACTGAACATGAACCCCTCACCGCCTGTAGTGACGTGGTAGTCGAACATGGTGTCCTCGCTGTCTGATGGTATGTCTGGGAGGTCCAGATGGATGTTGTCGTTGCCACGGAGCCAGCTCTCCATCTTCCTCCTGTCTTCCAGCTCCAGTAAAGCTCCGATGCTCCACATGAGAGCAAACACATAGAGACGCTCCACATGCTGCCTGGACATCTCCCCACACTGCTCCTGGAACAAAACAACAGTCACTATCAACACAACATACTGTACCAAAGCCTCTCTGCATCATTAGATCTACTATATTTCTACTTGGTACTCAAATTAATCAGTCACCTACAGTAAAGGGAAATGGAAATCCACCCTCACATAGATGCAGAGTCTAGAGTTACAGTCCAACAGTAATTGAAAAGAGTGCTTAACGAAACACAATGACAGGATTAATTAAATCAGTTAGGCATTAGAACTTTCCAATTTGTCTCTATGAAGAATGTGGGAAATCCACTCCAACAGTATTCATAGAGCTCAGTGATGTATGGATATTATCCCCCTTCTGCAGGGTTTTTAATATGGTTGGAATATGGAGGTTTCGGGTGTCTACCTTGGCGGGGATGAGGCCCTGCAGCATGTTGATGCTCTGCATGATGACGAAGGCCTCCAGCATGTCGATCTTGTACTCCAGACAGCGAACAGTGAACCGGTAGAGCTCTGGGAAGGAAGAGGAGAACAGTTCTCTCAGCACCTCTCCTGACGGGAACGCTTCTTCAGCCAGCCCTGCATGGGGACAAACACACATGTATACATGTAGACAAAGATACACACATACACAAATATACACACACACAGACAAAGATATACACAAACACACAAATATACACAAACACACAAATATACACACACACAGACAAATATTCACACACAGACAAAGATACACACACAGACAAAGATACACACACAGACAAAGATACACACACAGACAAACATACACACACAGACAAACATACACACACAGACAAAGATACACACACAGACAAAGATACACACATACACAAATATACACACATAGACAAAGATATCCCTCAACATAACCAAGACTAAGGAGATGATTGTGGACTACAGGAAAAGGTGGACCGAGCACGCCCCCATTCTCATCGACGGGGCTGTAGTGGAGCAGGTTGAGAGCTTCAAGTTCCTTGGTGTCCACATCACAAACAAACTAGAATGGTCCAAACACACCAAGATGGTTGTGAAGAGGGCACGACAAAGCCTATTCCCCCTCAGGAAACTAAAAAGATTTGGCATTGGTCCTGAGATCCTCAAAAGGTTCTATAGCTGCAACATCGAGAGCATCCTGACTGGTTGCATGACTGCCTGGTATGGCAATTGCTCGGCCTCCGACCGCAAGGCACTACAGAGGGTAGTGCATATGGCCCAGGACATCACTGGAGCTAAGCTGCCTGCCATCCAGGAACTCTACACCAAGCGGTGTCAGAGGAAGGCCCTAAAAATGGTCTTTCTCTACTACCGCATGGTATGCGATACCGGAGTGCCAAGTCTAGGACAAAAAGGCTTCAACAGTTTTTACCCCCAAGCCATAAGACTCCTGAACAGGTAATCAAATGGCTACCCGGACTATCTGCATCGTGTGCCTCCCCCCAACCCTTCTTTTACGCTGCTGCTCCTCTCTGTTCATCATATATGCATAGTCACTTTAACTATACATTCGTGTACATACTACCTCAATTGGCCCGGCCAACCAGTGCTCCCGCTCATTGGCTAACCGGGCCATCTGCATTGTGTCCCGCCACCCACCACCCACCACCCGCCAAACCCCTCTTTTACGCTACTGCTACTCTCTGTTCATCACTTTAACCATATCTACATGTACATACTACCTCAATCAGCCTGACTAACTGGTGTCTGTATGTAGCCTCGCTACTTTTATAGCCTCACTACTCTATATAGCCTGTATTTTTACTGTTGTTTTTATTTCTTTACTTACCTATTGTTCACCTAATACATATTTTTGCACTATTGGTTAGAGCCTGTAAGTAAGCATTTCACTGTAAAGTCTACACCTGTTGTATTCGGCACATGTGACAAATAAACTTTG
>NC_060187.1:68480184-68487684 GCF_021184085.1 Oncorhynchus gorbuscha | reverse complement strand
CCACGCCTACCTCTGAAGCGCCAACCTCGACAATGAATTGTCTAGTGACGCCAGAGTAACGAGGATAGGAGCGGACGTAAAAACGTTCTTTTAGAAGATCAAAAGCTCCTGGGCGGAACCGGACCACTTAAAACACGTCTTGAGAAGTAAGAGCTGTGAGAGGGCAGCAACTTGACCGAAATTACGAATGAAACGCCGATAGAAATTAGCGAAACCTAAAAAAGCGCTGCAACTCGACACGTGACCTTGGAACGGGCCAATCACTGACAGCTTGGACCTAGCGGAATCCATCTGAATGCCTTCAGCGGAAATAACGGAACCGAGAAAAGTAACGGAGGAGACATGAAAAGAGCACTTCTCAGCCTTTACGAGAGACAATTCTCTAAAAGGCGCTGTAGAACACGTCGAACGTGCTGAACATGAATCTCGGTGACGGAGAAAAAATCAGGATATCGTCAAGATAGACAAAAACAAAATGTTCAGCATGTCTCTCAGAACATCATTAACTAATGCCTGAAAACAGCTGGCGCATTGGCGAGACCGAACGGCAGAACCCGGTACTCAAAATGCCCTAACGGAGTGTTAAACGCTCGTTTTCCACTCGTCCCCCTCTCTGATGCGCACGAGATGGCAAGCGTTACGAAGGTCCAACTTAGTAGCACCTGGCTCCCTGCAGAATCTCGAAGGCTGATGACATAGAGGAAGCGGATAACGATTCTTAACCGTTATGTCATTCAGCCTCGATATCCACGCAGGGCGCAGAGTACCGTCCTTCTTCTTAACAAAAAAGAACCCCGCCCCGGCCGGGGAGAAGAAGAAGGCACTATGGTACCGGCGTCAGAGACACAGACAAATAATCCTCGAGAGCCTACGTTGGGAGCCGACAGAGAGTATAGTCTACCTCGAGGAGGAGTGGTCCCCGGAAGGAGATCAATACTACAATCATACGACCGGTGAGGAGGAAGGGAGTTGGCTCGGGACCGACTGAAGACCGTGCGCAGATCATGATATTCCTCGGCACTCCTGTCAAATCGCCAGGTTCCTCCTGAGAAGTAGGGACAGAAGAAACGGGAGGGATGGCAGACATTAAACACTTCACATGACAAGAAACGTTCCAGGATAGGATAGAATTACTAGACCAATTAATAGAAGGATTATGACATACTAGCCAGGATGACCCAAAACAACAGGTGTAAACGGTGAACGGAAAATCAAAAAAGAAATAGTCTCACTGTGGTTACCAGATACTGTGAGGGTTAAAGGTAGTGTCTCAAATCTGATACTGGGAAGATGACTACCATCTAAGGCGAACATGGGCGTAGGCTTATCTAACTCTCTGAAAGGAATGTCATGTTTCGAACCCATGCTTCGTCCATGAAACAACCCTCAGCCCCAGAGTCTATCAAGGCACTACATGTAGCACCGAACCGGTCCAGCGTAGGTGGACCGACAAAGTAGTACAGGACCTTGATGGAGAGACTTGAGTAGTTGCGCTCACCTGTAGCCCTCCGCTTACAGATGAGCTCTGGCTTTTACTGGACATGAATTAACAAAATGTCCAGCAACTCCGCAATAGAGGCACAGGCGGTTGGTGATCCTCCGTTCCCTCTCCTTATTCGAGATGCGAATCCTCCCAGCTGCATGGGCTCAGTCTCAAAGCCAGAGGAGGGAGATGGTTGCGATGCGGAGCAGGGAAACACCGTTGATGCGAGCTCTCTTCCACGAGCCCGGTGACGAAGATCTACCCGTCGTTCTATGCGGATGGCGAGAGCAATCAAAGAGTCCACATCTGAAGGAACCTCCCGGAGAGAATCTCATCCTTAACCACTGCGTGAGTCCCTCCAGAAAACGAGCGAGCAGCGCCGGCTCGTTCCACTCACTAGAGGCAGCAAGAGTGCGAAACTCAATGGAATAATCCGTTATGGACCGTTCACCTTGGCATAAGGAAGCCCAGGGCCCTAGAAGCCTCCCCACCAAAAACTGAACGGTCAAAAACCCGAATCATCTCCTCTTTAAAGTTCTGGAATTTGTTAGAGCAATCAGCCCTTGCCTCCCAGATAGCTGTGCCCCATTCTCGAGCCCGGCCAGTAAGGAGTGAAATGACGTAAGCAACCCGAGCTCTCTCTCAGAGTATGTGTTGGGTTGGAGAGAGAACACAATCTCACACTGCGTGAGAAAGGAGCGGCACTCAGTGGGCTGCCCGGAGTAGCAAGGTGGGTTATTAACCCTAGGTTCTGGAGGCTCGGCAGGCCAGGAAGTAACAGGTGGCACGAGACGTAGACTCTGGAACTGTCCAGAGAGGTCGGAAACCTGAGCGGCCAGGTTCTCCACGGCATGGCGAGCAGCAGACAATTCCTGCTCGTGTCTGCCGAGCATGGCTCCTTGGATCTCGACGGCAGTGTAACGGCGTCTGAAGTCGCTGGGTCCATTCCTTGGTCGGTTCCTTCTGTCATGCAGGTGAAAGAGGACCCAAAGCGACTTAACAGAAACAGAGTTTATTTAAATCCAAACAGGGAATAACAAAAAATCCTCTAGTCTGTAGAGGGAATAACTAGAGAAGCGGCCACAGACTGCAGGTCGCCGGGTAGGCGCAGGCCGTAGTTGATAGAGCCACCTGCTCACACGCAGCATCTGATGAAGGCAAAAAACACGACAGGACAGGGCGAAACACAATCACAGCATGGTGAATACAAAACAAGGAACCGACGGGACAGGAACGGATCACAAAGGAATAAATAGGGACTCTAATCAGGGGAAAGGATCGGGAACAGGTGTGGGAAGACTAAATGATGATTAGGGGAATAGGAACAGCTGGGAGCAGGAACGGAACGATAGAGAGAAGAGAGAGCGAGAGAGTGAGAGAGGGAGGGGGAGAGAGAGGGATAGAAGGAGGGAAAGAACCAAATAAGACCAGCAGAGGGAAACGAATAGCATGGGGAGCACAGGGACAAGACATGATAATAAATGACAAACATGACAGTCAGGGGTTCATACGTAGCAGAGCAGCTCACTCACTGCGATCTATTGAAAGTCAGCCCTTTATACAAGCTTTTGTCGAGGACAGAAGGTATCTTCCTCCACCTTCCTCCTTCTTTACTAACAGGTTACCAGGTGCACAGAGAAGGGCCGGGAGCCAGAGTATGAGAGGCAAGAGGCCCAGAGAGAGAGAGAGGGCAAGCAGGCGAGGGAAGTTTGAGACCGGGGTTGAAAGTTCCCTCAGCACCTGTTTACCCATGTGTGGACTTAATCACCAGGTGCACGTGGAAGGGCCAGAGTATGAGAGGCCAGAGGCCCAGAGAGAAGGGCAAGCAGGCTAGTGAAGGTGGAGACCGGGTGGAAAATTCCACCACTACCATGTAATACATATGTGTGGTCTCTGAGCGGAAAGAAGGTGGGTGTCCAGGTGCCGAAGGCTGTTTTGAGTGACCAGGTGCACGAAGCCTGTTTGAGGTGACCAGGTGCACAAAGCTTGTTTTGGGTGATCGGGTGCACGGGCCTGTTTTGGGTGACCAGGTGCACAGAGGCGTTTGGTGCCAATGTGCACAAGAGGCCCCTTTGGGTGACCAGGTGCACGAAACCTGTTTTGGGTGACCAGGTGCACAGAGGCTATATACTTTTGTGCCTGAGGAGGGGTGCTTAAGTGTGGGAGTCCTGGTTTGCCTGGTGTGCGAGGTTATGGGGGGGGGGTCTCAAGCCGAGAGAGGTGTGTTACCCAGGCAGGGAGTGTCGGCCTAGAGGCTTGGAGGTCCGTAGTTCCACTGTCCCCCTTTTTTTTGGCCTACTGGGTGAGGGTTGGCCCCTGGAGCCATTTCCCCCCATCAACACTTCAATCACCAGGTGCACGGCTGGACATAGTCTCGCCCTCTTAGACCCCTCACCCTTCCCCCCACCGTCCATTACTTCCCTGATGCTTCATGGTTGACTCCCAACTAGACGGAACAAATCAAATCAAATGTTATTTGTCACATACACATGGTTAGCAGATGTCAATGTGAGTGTAGCGAAATGCTTGTGCTTCTAGTTCCGACAATGCAGTAATAACCAACGAGTAATCTAGCTAACAATTCCAAAACTACTACCTTATACACACAAGTGTAAAGGGATAAAGAATATGTACATAAAGATATATGAATGAGTGATGGTACAGAGCAGCATAGGAAAGATGTAGTAGATGGTATCGAGTACAGTATATATATATATATATATATATATATATATATATATATATATATATATATATATATATATATATGAGATGAGTATGTAAACAAAGTGGCATAGTTTAAAGTAGTAGATAATAGAGTAGATAATATAGAGTATATAGTAGATAATATAGAGTACAGTATATACGTATACATATGAGATAAATAATGTAGGGTATGTAAACATTATATTAAGTAGCATTGTTTAAAGTGGCTAGTGATATATTTTACATCAATTTCCATCAATTCCCATTATTAAAGTGGCTGGAGTTGAGTCAGTGTGTTGGCAGCAGCCACTCAATGTTAGTGATGGCTGTTTAACAGTCTGATGGCCTTGAGATAGAAGCTGTTTTTCAGTCTCTCGGTCCCAGCTTTGATGCACCTGTACTGACCTCGCCCACTGGATGATAGCGGGGGGTGAACAGTCAGTGGCTCAGTGGTTGTTGTCCTTGATGATCTTTATGGCCTTCCTGTGACATCGGGTGGTGTAGGTGTCCTGGAGGGCAGGTAGTTGCCCCGGTGATGCGTTGTGCAGACCTCACTACCCTCTGGAGAGACTTACGGTTGTGGGCGGGCAGTTGCCGTACCAGGCGGTGATACAGCCCGACAGGATGCTCTCGATTGTGCATCTGTAGAAATTTGTGAGTGCTTTTGGTGACAAGCTGAATTTCTTCAGCCTCCTGAGGTTGTAGGGCTGCTGCGCCTTCTTCACGATGCTGTCTGCATGGGTGGACAAATTCAGTTTGTCTGTGATGTCTACGCCGAGGAACTTAACACTTACTACCCTCTCCACTACTATTCCATTGATGTGGATAGGGGTGTTCCCTCTGCTGTTTCCTGAAGTCCACAATCATCTCCTTAGTTTTGTTGGCGTTGAGTGTGAGAGGGTTATTTTCCTGACACCACCTCCGAGGGCCCTCACCTCCTCCCTGTAGGCCGTCTCGTCGTTGTTGGTAATCAAGCCTACCACTGTTGTGTCGTCCATAAACTTGATGACTGAGTTGGAGCGTGCACATGACTGTAAGTCGTGGGTGAACAGGGAGTACAGGAGAGGGCTCAGAACGCACCCTTGTGGGGCCCCAGTGTTGAGGATCAGCGGGGTGGAGATGTTGTTACCTGCCTCACCTACCCTCACCTGGGGGTGGCCCGTCAGGAAGTCCAGTACCCAGTTGCACAGGGCGTGGTCGAGACCCGGGGTCTCGAGCTTGATGATGAGTTTGGAGGTACTATGGTGTTAAATGCTGAGTTGTAGTCGATGAACAGCATTCTCACATAGGTATTCCTCTTGTCCAGATGGGTTAGGGCAGTGTGCAGTGTGGTTGAGATTGCATCGTCTGTGGACCTATTTGGGCGGTAAGCAAATTGGAAGTTGGTCTAGGGTGTCAGGTAGGGTGGAGGTGATATGGTCCTTGACTTGTCTCTCAAAGCACTTCATGATGACGGAAGTGAGTGCTACGGGGCGGTAGTCGTTTAGCTCAGTTACCTTAGCTTTCTTGGGAGCAGGAACAATGGTGGCCCTCTTGAAGCATGTGGGAACAACAGACTGGGATAAGGATTGATGGAATATGTCCGTAAACACACCAGCCAGCTGGTCTGCGCATGCTCTGAGGGCGCGGCTGGGGATGCCGTCTGGGCCTCCAGCCTTGCGAGGGTTAACACGTTTAAATGTTTTACTCACCTCGGCTGCAGTGAAGGAGAGTCTGCATGTTTTGGTTGCGGGCCGTGTCAGTGGCACTGTATTGTCCTCAAAGCGGGCCAAAAAAGTTATTTAGTCTGCCCGGGAGCAAGGCATCCTGGTCCGTGACTGGGCTGGTTTTCTTTTTGTAATCCCTGATTGACTCTAGACCCTGTCACATACCTCTTGTGTCTGAGCCGTTGAATTGCGATTCTACTTTGTCTCTATACTGACGCTTAGCTTGTTTGATTGCCTTGCGGACGGAATAGTTACACTGTTTGTATTCGGTCATGTTTCCGGTCACCTTGCCCTGATTAAAAGCAGTGGTTCGCGCTTTCAGTTTCACGCGAATCAATCCACGGTTTCTGGTTTGTGAATGTTTTAATCGTTGCTCTGGGAACGACATCTTCAACGCACGTTCTAATGAACTCGCTCACCGAATCAGCATATTCGTCAATGTTGTTGTTTGACGCAATACGAAACATATCCCAGTCCACGTGATGGAAGCAGTCTTGGAGCGTGGAATCAGATTGGTTGGACCAGCGTTGAACAGACCTCAGCGTGGGAGCTTCTTGTTTTAGCTTCTGTCTGTAGGCAGGGAGCAACAAAATGGAGTCGTGGTCAGCTTTTCCAAAAGGAGGACGGGGGAGGGCCTTATATGCATCGCGGAAGTTAGAATAGAAATGAAATGATCCAAGGTCTTACCAGCCCTGGTTACGCAATCGATATGCTGATACAATTTAGGGAGTCTTGTTTTCAGATTAACCTTGTTAAAATCCCCAGCTACAATGAATGCAGCCTCAGGATGTGTGGATTCCAGTTTGCAAAGAGTCAAATAAAGTTTGTTCAGAGCCATCGATGTGTCTGATGGGGGGGGGGGATATATACAGTTGTGATTATAATCGAAGAGAATTCCCTTGGTAGATAATGCGGTCGACATTTGATTGTGAGGAATTCTAAATCAGGTGAACAGAAGGACTTGAGTTCCTGTATGTGGTTGTGACCACACCACGTCTCGTTAACCATAAAGCATACGCCCCCACCCCTCTTCTTACCAGAAAGATGTCTGTTTCTGTCAGCGCGATACGTGGAGAAACCAGCTGGCTGCACCGACTCCGATAGCATCTCTCGAGTGAACCATGTTTCCATGAAGCAAAGGAACGTTACAGTCTCTGATGTCACTCTGGAATGCTACCCTTGCTCGGATTTCATCAACCTTGTTGTCAAGAGACTGGACATTGCCGAGTAGTATGCTAGGAAGTGGCGCGCGATGTGCCTGTCTCTGGAGCCTGACCAGAAGACCGCTTCGTTTGCCTCTTTTACGACGTCGTTGTTTTGGGTCGCAGGCTGGGATCCATTCCGTTGTCCTGGGTGGAAGGCAGAACACAGGATCCGCTCCGGGAATGTCATATTCTTGGTCGTACTGATGGTGAGTTGACGCTGTTCTTATATTCAGTAGTTCTTCTCGACTGTATGTAATGAAACCTAAGATGACCTGGGGTACCAATGTAAGAAATAACACGTAAAAAAAAAAAACTGCATAGTGTCCTAGGAATGCGAAGCGAGGCGGCCATCTCTGTCGGCGCCGGAGAGAGATGCACTCACGGATGCACGGATGCACTC